>NC_068442.1:44267057-44272057 GCF_023373465.1 Oncorhynchus keta
GGATTCGTAACAGCGTGCAACGAGTGGGTTCTGCTATGGTAACCAGTGATCTGAGATGTCTAGCCTTGCTGATATGTAGGGGTCCAGATTTTGCAGCTCTTTCAGAACATCAGCTGTCTGGATTTGGGTAAAGGAGAAATGGGGAGACTTAATAATAATAATAATAATAATAAATGCCATTTAGCAGACGCTTTTATCCAAAGCGAATTACAGTCATGTGTGCATACATTCTACGTATGGGTGGTCCCGGGGATCGAACCCACTACCCTGGCGTTACAAGCGCCATGCTCTACCAACTGAGCTAGTTGCAGTGAGTTGCAGTGAGGGGTGCCGGGCTGTTGACCAAGGTAGGGGTAGCCAGGTGGAAAGCATGGCCAGCTGTAGAAAAATGCTTGTTGATACTTAATTAGTGTATTTATCGGTGGTGAGTGTTTCCTAGCCTCAGTGCAGTGGAAAGCTGGAAGGAGGTGCTCTTATTCTCCAAGAACCTTAGTGTCCCAGAACGTTTTGAAGTTAGTGCTAGTTTGAAAAAGCTTATTGCGGGGATATTTGATGCTAATGCAGTACACCACAGGATGTTTTTGTGCTGGTCAATCAGTTTGCATATGGTATCCAGGGCACAGCTGGGGACAGAAGGTGCTCTATAGCAAGTGGCAACGGTAAGAGACTTGTTTCTGGAAAGGTGGATTTTTAAAAGTAGAAGCTCGAATTGTTTGGGTACAGACCTGGATAGTAAGACAGAACTCTGCAGGCTCTCCCTGCAGTAGATTGCAACTCCGCCCCCCTTGGCAGTTCTATCTTGTCGGAAAATGTTATAGTTAGGGATGGAAATTTCAGGGGTTTTGGTCTCCTATGCCAGGATTCAGACACGGCTAGGAAAACCGGGTTGGCAGAGTGTACTAGGGCAGTGAATAAAACAAACTTAGGCTTCTATGCATGTTTGTGCGTGTGATCGGATGTTGCAAATTAGATTTTGTGTATTTGAGAAAATCCATCATTAGTCTGGTGGAGGACCACTTGAACAATGTAATAGACGCCAAGAGAGAGACCAAAAAGAATGACAACATATCCACCCAGGAGACTTTCTCCGTTCCACTGTGGAGGCCCAAGGGTATTATTCACCTTCTGTGTGTCCTTAACACGGAACCCAGACTGGCTGTGCGCGTGCGCCATTGTGCGCTATCGTGCATACATTTATTTTGTCTCCCTACACCAAACGTGATCACGACACGCAGGTTAAAATATCAAAACAAACTCTGAACCAATGAAATTAATTTGGGGTCGAAAACCATTAAACATGTATGGCAATTTAGCTAGTTAGGTTGCACTTGCTAGCTAATTTGTCCTATTTAGCTAGCTTGCTGTTGCTAGCTAATTTGTCCTGGGATATAAACATTGAGTTATTTTACCTGAAATGCACAAGGTCCTCTACTCGGACAATGAATCTAAACAAAACGGCCAACCGACTCGTTTCTAGTCATCTCTCCTCCTTCCAGGCTTTTTCATCTTTGAACTTATATGGTGATTGGCATCTACACTTTTACCACAACAACCGCCAAAACATTTCATCTTTCAATCACCCACATGGGTATAACCAATGAGGAGATGGCACGTGGGTACCTGCTTCTATAAACCAATAAGGAGATGGGAGAGGCAGGACTTTCAGCGCGATCTGTGTCAGAAATAGAAAGGATTTCTATTTTAGCCCTTCCATCACAGACGCTCGTTGGCGCTCGCGAGTAGTGTGGGTGCAATAATGAAATAACATGGATTTCTAAATTTATTTTGGAACGCTCGCGCACAAGACGTGTCCGGTCTGGTCAGCATGTAACCCTAACCTAACTATGTGCTGTGTCAGCCTCAGGCATGGAGATGCCTCCTATTTCATCTTCACATAATAATAATAATAATAATAATTAGGTGGGTGCTTACATTTTACAAATGTGTATTCAACGCATGTGCGAATTGGAGAGTTTTTGCGTATTCCCCCTGAGACACCCTTGGAAAGAGTGCACCTGTGTCAAACCTGATGGATGGATAAAGATTATGTTGATGTCTGCTACAGGTCATATAGATGTATACATTTCTATTTTAGGTCAGTTTTCCAGCTATGTTTATAAATACACACACACACAGTGTCAATGTCTTGTCCTCTGGTCTGACCAGGATCAGCTGTGGCATCAGGGGAGGTGGTGATGAACAGTAAGTTTAGTGGAGCTCTCACTCACATCTGCAGCACAGACTCAAGAGCGGTATGAGTAGAGAATATGGCCCTTCCTCTTGGACAATCCACTATAACTGAACTGGGCAGGGGGGTTGTAACCATAGAATTCAAATTATTCTCATTTTAGTTCTGTGGTTGGATCCTTCTCCTCCTCTAGAGTGGAGAAAGGGTAAGGGCTTGGGTTGCATAACATGTCATCACTCTACAACCACCCTGGTCTACAACCACCTTGATGCACATTTGGCCAACTGCAGTCCCTTAGAGACACAATGTCTAGGCTTTTGTTTAGCCAAGCTCTGAAACACCTCAGATATTGAACTCCGGCTGAGACTGAGGATGTCCTAATATGGACACGGTAGCCCTGTGCTACAGTGGGAAACACTGAGTATCAAACCGTTGGAGTTTCATATCAATAGTGCAACAGTGGAACATCTGGCTGTTGCCCAGAGATTGTTGTCGTTGTGCCACTCTGGTGTCTCCTGTAACAGCCTCAGCCAGAAGGGATAAGCAGGCCCCAGCACCGCCTCCGACCCCACCACAGAGCCAGTCTACTGTTCATTCACTACTTATCTCAATTCAGGGCCAATCTTCTTTTTGGTTTGGAACTGAGTATCTGTCACAGGTGGGCTACCACACACAGGGGCAGAGAGGATAAGAGAGGAACCCTATGGTTGTGTCCCAAACGGCACCATTTTCCCTATATGGGACATCCTCAACATTTAAACGTGTTAACCCTCGCAAGGCTGCAGGCCCAGACGGCATCCCCAGCCACGCCCTCAGAGCATGCGCAGACCAGCTGGCCGGTGTGTTTACGGACATATTCAATCAATTCCTACACCAGTCTGCTGTTCCCACATGCTTCAAGAGGGCCACCATTGTTCCTGTTCCCAAGAAAGCTAAAGTAACTGAGCTAAACGACTACCGCCCCGTAGCACTCACTTCCGTCATCATGAAGTGCTTTGAGAGACTAGTCAAGGACCATATCACCTCCACCCTACCTGACACCCTAGACCCACTCCAATTTGCTTACCGCCTAAATAGGTCCACAGACGATGCAATCTCAACCACGCTGCACACTGCCCTAACCCATCTGGACAAGAGTAATACCTATGTGAGAATGCTGTTCATCGACTACAGCTCGGCATTCAACACCATTCAGTACCCTCCAAGCTCGTCATCAAGCTTGAGACCCTGGGTCTCGACCCCGCCCTGTGCAACTGGGTACTGGACTTCCTGACGGGCCGCCCCCAGGTGGTGAGGGTAGGCAACATCTCCACCCCGCTGATCCTCAACACTGGGGCCCCACAAGGGTGCGTTCTGAGCCCTCTCCTGTACTCCCTGTTCACCCACGACTGCGTGGCCACGCACGCCTCCAACTCAATCATCAAGTTTGCGGACGACACAACAGTGGTAGGCTTGATTACCAACAACGACGAGACGGCCTACAGGGAGGAGGTGAGGGCCCTCGGAGTGTGGTGTCAGGAAAATAACCTCACACGCAAAGCAAACAAAACTAAGGAGATGATTGTGGACTTCAGGAAACAGCAGAGGGAACACCCCCCTATCCACATCGATGGAACAGTAGTGGAGAGGGTAGTAAGTTTTAAGTTCCTCGGCATACACATCACAGACAAACTGAATTGGTCCACTCACACAGACAGCATCGTGAAGAAGGCGCAGCAGCGCCTCTTCAACCTCAGGAGGCTGAAGAAATCTGGCTTGTCACCAAAAGCACTCACAAAGTTCTACAGATGCACAATCGAGAGCATCCTGGTGGGCTGTATCACCGCCTGGTACGGCAACTGCTCCGCCCACAACCGCAAGGTTCTCCAGAGGGTAGTGAGGTCTGCACAACGCATCACCGGGGGCAAACTACCTGCCCTCCAGGACACCTACACCACCCGATGTCACAGGAAGGCCATAAAGATCATCAAGGGCAACAACCACCCGAGCCACTGCCTGTTCACCCAGCTATCATCCAGAAGGCGAGGTCAGTACAGGTGCATCAAAGCTGGGACCGAGAGACTGAAAAACAGCTTCTATCTCAAGGCCATCAGACTGTTAAACAGCCACCACTAACATTGAGTGGCTGCTGCCAACACACTGACACTGACTCAACTCCAGCCACTTTAATAATGGGAATTGATGGGAAATTATGTAAAATATATCACTAGCCACTTTAAACAATGCTACCTAATATAATGTTACATACCCTACATTATTCATCTCATATGCATACGTATATACTGTACTCTATATCATCGACTGCATCCTTATGTAATACATGTATCACTAGCCACTTTAACTATGCCACTTTGTTTACATACTCATCTCATATGTATATACTGTACTTGATACCATCTACTGTATCTTGCCTATGCTGCTCTGTACCATCACTCATTCATATATCTTTATGTACATATTCTTTATCCCTTACACTGTGTATAAGACAGTAGTTTTGGAATTGTTAGTTAGATTACTTGTTGGTTATTACTGCATTGTCGGAACTAGAAGCACAAGCATTTCGCTACACTCGCATTAACATCTGCTAACCATGTGTATGTGACAAATACAATTTGATTTGATTTTACTGACCCTCCTGGGGCTCTGGTCAAAAGTTGTGCAGTATATAGGGTATATGGTGTCATTTTGGCTACAGACAATGACTGCCTCATCAGTACCAGGAGACACACTCTCTCAATACAACAAATAGTGTGTGAGAATGAGTTGGGTGTGTTCTGTATTATGGCATTGTTTAATGAAGGATATGAGAGTT
>NC_068442.1:44877057-45069557 GCF_023373465.1 Oncorhynchus keta
CTTAATCACTTGTGTTCATTATGGAAAAAGATGTTAGGCCTTGTCCCGGGCCTTTAATTTCTGACAGCATTGGCCTCTTGAAGACAATTTCTCTTCAAAATAACTGATGAATTGAACAATAATATTGTACATACGTCACAATACATTTGAATATTGAATATAGTGATTCGCATTGTATTAGCAGTATTATATAATACAATATACAGTATTTCCGTTGCATAAGCATCAATCCCTCTCCTCTGGGGAAAACTGTGAAACTGCCTGTTTGACACAAGGCCAGCGTTATGGGCGGGCCAGGCCCCTCTAAGGCCCTCCCGTCATGCCGGTCCTGTGTCAAACATGCAGTGTCACAGTGTCTACCATACCTCCTTGCCCAGCAAAATAAAATATTGAGATGGGCAAAATCTGACCGTGACTTGCACCGACACAAAGTTGCATCAATTTCAGATAAAGCATCCGAGTGAGCGAAACAGCACCCCTCTGTCTCCGTATGCGTAGCCCATGTATCTGATTCTGTCTGGACAGAAATATTATGGCATGTCATACTCTTTTTGGCCAGACAGCATCGGATACATGGGCAACATGTAGTAAGACAGAGGGGAGCTGTTTTGCTCAGACTCTTTCTCCGGTGAGATAGTTTTAGCCACTTTCGAATTGGCAGTTGCACAATGCACTGTTCAGATGCTGGAATTATTTTGGATGAATGTGAGAAGGTAACTGTGATTGTCAAACCAATCAGATGAAAACATAATGACTGGTTGTGTTCATGCCACATTAACCCATAACAGTCTAAGGGGGAGAGGGGGTGAATTGTCGAAAAAATATACTGTACCAGTCAAAGGCTTGGAAACACCTACTCATCCAATGTTTATTTTGATTTTTTACTATTTTCTACATTGTAGAATAATAGTGAAGACATCAACACTATGAAATGAAAAATATGGAATCATGTAGTAACCAAAAAAGTGATACAATTCAAGATCTATTTTAGATTTTAGATTCTTCAAAGTAGCCACCTTTACCTTGATGACTTCTTTGCACACTCTTGGCATTCTCTCAACCAGCTTAATGAGGAATACTTTTCCAACAGTCTTGAAGGAGTTCCCACATATGCTGAGCACTTGTTGGCTGCTTTTCCTTCACTCTGCAGTCCAACTCATCACAAACCATCTCAAATGGGTTGAGGTCGAAAGTGATTGTGGAGGCCAGGTCATCTGATGCTACACTCAATCACTCTCCTTGGTCAATTAGCCCTTACACAGCCTGGAGGTGTGTTTTGGGTCATTGTCCTGTTGAAAAATAAATGATAGTCGCACTAAGTGCTGTGATGTCTTCAATATTATTCTACAATATAGAAAAATTAAAATAAAGAAAAAACATTGAATGAGTAGGTGTGTCCAATCTTTTGACTGGCACTGTATATAAAAAATGATTTGATGAAAAATACGTTTTGAACTTATTGCTATTAGCCCATACAAACACATTGAATAACATATTCACTACATGGATCAACAGATTGTCCCTCAAAAATATCAAAAGGAAATGTGTTCTGAAGTGTCTGTCCTATATCTGAGAGATATAAGAAATATCAGGAAACATTTGTTATTTTTATTGTATTTAACCCCTTATTTTTCCAACTGAACAGTCTCCATATATACTGTACTTCCATTCATTTTTTCAAGAGGTTTCAAGTTTTCTGAGGCCTGTGGGAGTCCTAGATCAAAACAACCCACATATACGTGTCTGTGAGAGTCTCACCTTATTAGTGTGTAGCCCAAACTGTTGGGAAACTACAGACAGAAGTTGGCAGATCGGCTGTACCGACTTCAGAAGAATCCCAAGACGCTTGCGAGGGTCGCTGAGCAAAATGGAGTACACCATCGTGTTTGGGAGAGTCTCATCTTTCCACAGAGGGTTTCACTACAGACGATTTTGGGAGAAGACCGATTTGTGGGATGTCTCATTGTCTGACAAACACCGCTGTGAGAGTCTCACCTTATTAGTGTGTAGCCCAAACTGTTGGGAAACTACAGACAGAAGTTGGCAGATCGGCTGTACCGACTTCAGAAGAATCCCAAGACGCTTGCGAGGGTCGCTGAGCAAAATGGAGTACACCATCGTGTTTGGGAGAGTCTCATCTTTCCACAGAGGGTTTCACTACAGACGATTTTGGGAGAAGACCGATTTGTGGGATGTCTCATTGTCTGACAAACACCGCTGTGAGAGTCTCACCTTATTAGTGTGTAGCCCAAACTGTTGGGAAACTACAGACAGAAGTTGGCAGATCGGCTGTACCGACTTCAGAAGAATCCCAAGACGCTTGCGAGGGTCGCTGAGCAAAATGGAGTACACCATCGTGTTTGGGAGAGTCTCATCTTTCCACAGAGGGTTTCACTACAGACGATTTTGGGAGAAGACCGATTTGTGGGATGTCTCATTTTCTGACAAACACCGCTCTAGCTCTGTCACCTTTCACCGCATATGCGGAAGTCCAACATCGGCTGATGCGATGGGTTGAGACGCATCCAACAGATATCTCTAGCTTAAACTGACAGCTTTTTTATGGGGATATTTTATTATTATGCTAATTAGATTTCTGGGGGAGCAGACATCGACTCTAGGAAGGTAATGCATTTTTATAGATAAATTACATCTTTACTATAAAACCAATTAAAATGGTTTGTGAGCGCAAGGAGGTCTCATAAAATCAAATGCCCGTCCAACTGATTCGTTCTAGCCAGGCCCTGGTTTGACAAAGGAACATTTGATTGTACCTGTAGTATTTTGGTAAGAAAGCTGCCAATGCAGAATGGTGCTACTGAGTGGTGGTGGAGGACACATGAGGCTAAATTCAAACAGACAGGAAACGGGAAGTAAACAACTAAACACGCAATTATACACAACTGCAAGAGAGTTGGTTTAGGGCTTCATAGGCTATCTTGAATAATGCAGCATCTAAGCTTTCCGCCAACTTTCGGCAGGTAAATGAAGACATTGCCACCTAAACTTTCCTAAATGAATGATAGAAACTCTTCTACCTACTACTTTATGAACCTGCTAGTTTATGAATATGTACATTCACCTCCCCAATGTGTGTTCTATGGGCTTAGGCCTCTGTTCCTTCTTATCTCTGAAAGCAGAGGGTTCTCTATTCACGCCCCACGATATCACACTAGAAGCTTGCTGTGGGACTTAGATAAGCTGATTAACAGGAGCAAACTATATAACGGTGTGTTTGCCTGACTCTCTCTATAACTGTCTTACTCGCCTCTGTCGATTATAAGCCTCAAGACGAGAGGAAATCATCAGGTATGGCTGTTTCCTTTCGTGTCAGACGTCACTTACATGAAAACGTTGACTAGCCTGTACAGTATACCGTCATTGCTCTGCTTAGCATTTTTCGTTTTTCTGCAGGTATCAGATGTTTTTCTCTGTGAATCAGTAATATGAAGGTGAATATATCAAGTTATTTGCAATATCAAAAACAAAATCTCACCATGAAATGTTTTATATATTTTCAGGAAAAAATGACTAGAGGACACACCTTCATCTGTCTTCTACCTTTACTGATTGGGTATTCATCTCAGTCCTGTCAGAAGGACTGTTCCAAAGAAAACCAGGATGTTTATGGCATGGACGTGACACAGATCCCAGTAAGTCTGAAAGCAGGTGTCACAGAGGTCTTCTTTGTGGACAGTAACATCACTGTGATCCCAAAGGGGGCCTTCGCCACCAACCCGAAGCTGGAAAAGGTAGCATTCATCAACACCCCCACTGTGTCCGTAGAGAACGGTGCTTTCGAGGGATTGGTCAACCTCAAGCATATTGAGATCTCCAATACCCCACTAACATCCTTGTCTGTAGATGTCTTCCAAGACCTGCACAACCTGGAAGAACTTCTGCTGAAACACAACAATATCCGTAGTCTGGAGAAAGGATTGTTTGATGGCCTTAAGAAACTGAGAGAACTCCAATTGCACATTAACAAGATTGACACCATTGAGGAGGGGACATTTGATGACCTAGAAAACCTTCGGGCCCTCCATCTGGCCAAAAACGACCTCAGTTCTGTGTCCTCCGCCCTGTTCTCGAAGCTACACAAACTGGAGGTACTGAGGCTCTATGAGAACCAACTTACCGCCATTCCTGATGATATATTAGAAAATCTATCCAATTTAAAGGAGATCGCTCTACAGAGTAACAACATCACTTCAATATCAGCCAATTTTTTCCCACATAAAGACAAATTAAACAAGATACTTTTGGACAATAACATGTTGACTGAATTGCCTCCAGAAATATTTGTGGGCTTTCCTCTGCTTAAAGCATTAACACTAAATGGAAATAAACTTGCAAGTCTACCTCCTGTCCTCTTTGGAGAGATGCCCAAGCTGACTGATTTGAGTCTCAGTCGAAACAGTCTTACCAGCCTTCCTCAGGGAGTATTTAGTCCTCTTAAGAAACTCAAGAAGTTGGATCTGTCTAACAACCAATTGTTAACCGTGTCTGAAGAGTCTTTTGAGGGCCTTGAGAAGCTAACAGAACTCAATCTTCAATACAACCACATCAAATCATTGAAAGCAAACACCTTTGAAAAGCTGACATCACTAACCACCCTTAGACTGGCTCATAATATCCTGGGGACACTTCCAGAGGATGTATTTGACCCCTTACCAAAACTCAGCAAAGTCTATTTAAACAACAACACTTGGCATTGTGACTGCAGGATGGTCCCCCTCTTCAATTGGATGAAGGCAAACCCTGGCAAGATCAAGTCTATGACTCCTGAGATCTGTAACCAGCCAGAGGATTTAAAGGGACAAGAAATCATGTCTCTCAAAGAGGACCAGCTCATATGTCCTGTATCTCCTCTGACCACCATCCCTTCACTCACCACAACCACCACCTTAGCCCCTACCACAACCACCACCTTAGCCCCTACCACAACCACCACTTTAGCCCCTACCACAACCACCACCTTAGCCCCTACCACAACCACCACCTTAGCCCCTACCACAACCACCACCATAGCCCCTACCACAACCACAACCTTAGCCCCTACCACAACCACCACCATAGCCCATACCACAACCACCACCTTAGCCCCTACCACAACCACCACCTTAGCCCCTACCACAACCACCACCTTAGCCCCTACCACAACCACCACCTTAGCCCCTATCACAACCACAACCACCACCTTAGCCCCTACCACAACCACCACCTTAGCCCCTACCACAACCACCACCTTAGCCCCTACCACAACCACCACCTTAGCCCCTACCACAACCACCACCTTAGCCCCTACCACAACCACCACCTTAGCCCCTACCACAACCACCACCTTAGCCCCTACCACAACCACCACCTTAGCCACCACCTTAGCCCCTACCACAACCACCACCTTAGCCCCTACCACAACCACCACCTTAGCCCCTACCACAACCACCACCTTAGCCCCTACCACAACCACCACCTTAGCCCCTACCACAACCACCACCTTAGCCCCTACCACAACCACCACCTTAGCCCCTACCACAACCACCACCTTAGCCCCTACCACAACCACCACTTTAGCCCCTACCACAACCACCACCTTAGCCCCTACCATAACCACCACCTTAGCCCCTACCACAACCACAACCACAACCACCGTAGCCACAACCACAACCACTGTCTCAACCCCAATACCCACCACCACACTTTTTACCACTATCCCAACATCCACCATCACAAGAACCACCCTGAGAGATTCAACAGATCCACTAACCACGCCAAGGATCTTCAGCTGTCCCAACATAGCACCTTCTCGTCGCCCGTCCCCCTCCTACTACACCCGCCAGGCCTGGAGCAAGACCTCGCAGTGCAGGGCCCAGATGATATCCTACACAGCCATGCTGGTGGTGGAGATAGGCTGCACCCTGGTGCTGGCTAAGTTCACCCTGTCTCTGTACAGCTTGCTCCAGCGCAGGGAGAGGCTGTACACACGGGTCAACCTGACTCACTTTTCCTACAGGAAGGAGATCACGCTGAGGCCAGTCAAGATGACAGAGACTGTGGGTCTGTGATCAGCGGGGTGGGTTCACATGATTGCGCAAATCACAAAGCCCTAGAGATGTGGTAAGGTGGAAGAAAATAGGGAATGTTAGTTATCTTTTCTGAAAATTAAATAAACACAAACATATTAATCAATCAAATGTATTTATGAAGCCGTTTTTACATCAGCCGATGTCTTTGGAGTGCAACAGCCTAGGAGTAGTCCAATACAGTAACACGTTAAAGTACAGTAACACAGTAACACAATACAGTAACACAGTAACACATTACAGTAACACAGTAGTCCAATACAGTAACACGTTAAAGTACAGTAACACAGTAACACAATACAGTAACACAGTAGTCCAATACAGTAACACATTACAGTAACACAGTAGTCCAATACAGTAACACGTTAAAGTACAGTAACACAGTAACACAATACAGTAACACAGTAACACAATACAGTAACACATTACAGTACAGTAACATAGTAGTCCAATACAGTAACACGTTACAGTACAGTAACACAGCAACACAGTACAGTAACACATTACAGTACAGTAACATAGTAGTCCAATACAGTAACACGTTACAGTACAGTAACACAGTAGCACAATACAGTAACACAGCAACACAGTACAGTAACACAGCAACACAGTACAGTAACACATTACAGTACAGTAACATAGTAGCACAATACAGTAACACATTACAGTACAGTAACACAGTAGCACAATACAGTAACACATTACAGTACAGTAACACAGTAGCACAATACAGTAACACATTACAGTACAGTAACACAGTAGCACAATACAGTAACACATTACAGTACAGTAACACAGTAGCACAATACAGTAACACGTTACAGTACAGTAACACAGCAACACAGTACAGTAACACGTTACAGTACAGTAACACAGCAACACAGTACAGTAACACAGTAGTCCAATACAGTAACACGTACAGTACAGTAACACAGTACAGTACAGTAACACAGCAACACAGTACAGTAACACGTTACAGTACAGCAACACAGTACAGTAACACAGTAGTCCAATACAGTAACACGTTACAGTACAGTAACACAGCAACACAGTACAGTAACACGTTACAGTACAGTAACACAGCAACACAGTACAGTAACACAGTAGCACAATACAGTAACACATTACAGTACAGTAACATAGTAGTCCAACACAGTACAGTAACACAGCAACACAGTACAGTAACACGTTACAGTACAGTAACACAGCAACACAGTACAGTAACACGTTACAGTACAGTAACACAGCAACACAGTACAGTAACACGTTACAGTACAGTAACACAGCAACACAGTACAGTAACACAGTAGTCCAATACAGTAACACGTTACAGTACAGTAACACAGTAGTCCAATACAGTAACACATTACAGTACAGTAACACAGCAACACAGTACAGTAACACAGTAGTCCAATATAGTAACACGTTACAGTACAGTAACACAGTAGTCCAACACAGTAACAAAATACAGTCTTGCCCATTCACCCTCTGAATGACATACATACACAATCCACGTCTCAATTGTCTCAAGTCTTAAAACTCCTCCCCTTCATCATGTTGTGTATTGTATACTCATTGTATATCACTCTTTACATCCTATGCTTATAACATGATAATAATAGTTTAATTTGTACATAGTTGAAGATACTATTCTTTATTTTCAAAACTAAATAAATGTTGTTCCTGTAAGCACCAGTCATGGTAGAAAGCTCTCTCTGCATTGTCTACTGATGATAAAATATATATATTTAAAAAATGTACTCCTAAAGAAAGAGACCTGCCTCTGGCTTGAAACAAAGGCTGTGTGTCCGTGTATGCCGATGATTCAACCACATGCTCATCAGCAGCCACAGCTAATGAAGTCACTGAAACCCTTAACGAACAGTTGCAGTCTGTTAAGGAATGGGTAGCCAGTAATAAACTGTTCCTGAACATCTCTAAATCTAAGAGCATTGTATTTGTTACAAATCATTCCCTAAGTTCTAGACCTCAGCTGAATCTGGTAATGAATGTTGTGGCTGTTAAACAAGTTGAGGAGACTACATTTCTTGGTGTTACCTGAGATTGTAAACTGTCAAAACATATATATTCAATGGTTGTAAAGATGGGGAGAGGTCTGTCCGTAATAAAAATAAAAGCGCCGTTTTTTTTTTACACAGTCCACAAAGCAAGTCCTTTAGGCTCTAGTCTTATCTTATCTTGATTTTTGTTCAGTCACATGGTCAAGTGCTGCCAAGAAAGACCTAGTTAAGCTGCAGCTGGCCCAGAACAGAGCGGCACGTCTGGCTCTTCATTGTAATCATAGGGCTAATATTAATACAAATATGAATATTAATACTATGAATAATAATATTAATACAGTCTCTCTTGGCTAAGAGTTGAGGAGACTGACTGCATCACTTCTTGTTTTTACAAGAAACATTAATGTGTTGGAAATTCCAAATTGTTTGCACACAACACTGACACACACACACTTACCCCACCAGACATGCCACCAGGGGTCTTTTCACAGTCCCCAGGTCCAGAACAAATTCAAGGAAAAGTACAGTATTATTATTATTATTATTATTGCATGGACCTCCTTTCCATCTCATATAGAACAAGTGAACAGCAAACCAGCACAACGCCTCTCTCCCATGTGATCTACTTGTTGTGTGTATGTACTGACATGTGACCTACTTGTTGTGTGTATGTACTGACATGTGACCTACTTGTTGTGTGTATGTACTGACATGTATGTGTAACTGATAGATGCACACACACACACACTTCATGTCAATGTTTTTAAATGTATGTAAATTGTAAAGTAATTCTTCTGTAATGTCCTTTTCGTTATGTGTCAGACACCAGTAAGCCTAGCTGTTGCCATTGGCGTCGGCTAATGGGGATCCTAATGAATGTAATCAAATCAAAAGGAACTTTAGGCGGTCCATTCAATCACATTGGATGCAGTCTATCACAGTGATAGACTTGATTTTGGTTTTGTCACCAAAGCCCCATTTCCTACCCACCACTGCGACCTGTACGCTCCCATTGGCTGGCCCGCGCTTCATACTCATCGCCAAACCCACTGGCTCCAGGTCATCTACAAGACCCTGTTAGGTAAAGTTCCCCCTTATCTCACCTCGCTGGTCACCATAGCAGCACACACCTGTGGCACGCGCTCCAGCAGGTATATCTCTCTGGTCACCCCCAAAACCAATTCTTACTTTGGCCGCCTCTCCTTCCAGTTCTCTGCTGCCAATGACTGGAACGAACTGCAAAAATCTCTGAAACTGGAAACACTTATCCCCCTCACTAGCTTTAAGCACCAGCTGTCAGAGCAGCTCACAGATTACTGCACCTGTACATAGCCCATCTATAATTTAGCCCAAACAACTACCTCTCCCCCTACTGTATTTATTTATTTATTTTGCTCCTTTGAACCCCCATTATTTATATCTCTACTTTGCACATCCTTCCACTGCAAATCTACCATTCCAGTGTTTTTTAATTTTTTTATTTAAATGTTTTTTTTAACTTGCTATATTGTACACTGCTCAAAAAAATACAGGGAACACTTAAACAACACAATGTTACTCCAAGTCAATCACACTGTCCACTTAGGAAGCAAAACTGATTGACAATAAATCACACTGTCCACTTAGGAAGCAACACTGATTGATAATAAATTTCACATGCTGTTGTGCAAATGGAATAGACAACAGGTGGAAATTATAGGCAATTAGCAAGACACCCCCAATACAGGAGTGGTTCTGCAGGTGGTGACCACAGACCACTTCTCAGTTTCTATGCTTCCTGGCTGATGTTTTGGTCACTTTTGAATGCTGGCGGTGCTTTCACTCTAGTGGTAGCATGAGACGGAGTCTACAACCCACACAAGTGGCTCAGGTAGTGCAGCTCATCCAGGATGGCACATCAATGCGAGCTGTGGCAAGAAGTGCTCGCCAGAGGTAGCCTGACTGCCATTAGGTATCGAGATGAGATCCTCAGACCCCTTGTGAGACCATATGCTGGTGCGGTTGGCCCTGGGTTCCTCCTAATGCAAGACAATGCTAGACCTCATGTGGCTGGAGTGTGTCAGCAGTTCCTGCAAGAGGAAGGAATTGATGCTATGGACTGGCCCACCCGTTCCCCAGACCTGAATCCAATTGAGCACATCTGGGACATCATGTCTCGCTCCATCCACCAATGCCACGTTGCACCACAGACTGTCTAGGAGTTGGCGGATGCTTTAGTCCAGGTCTGGGAGGAGATCCCTCAGGAGACCATCCGTCACCTCATCAGGAGCATGCCCAGGCATTGTAGGGAGGTCATACAGGCACGTGGAGGCCACACACACTACTGAGCCTCATTTAGACTTGTTTTAAGGGCATTACATCAAAGTTGGATCAGCCTGTAGTGTGGTTTTCCACTTTAATTTTGAGTGTGACTCCAAATCCAGACCTCCATGGGTTGATAAATTTGATTTCCATTGATCATTTTTGTGTGATTTACATTCAACTATGTAAAGAAAAAAGTATTTAGGATGTGTTATTTTAGTGTTCCCTTTATTTTTTTGAGCAGTGTATTTATTTCGCCACCATGGCCTTTTTTGTCTTTACCTCCCTTCTCACCTCATTTGCTCACATTGTATATAGACTTGTTTATACTGTATTATTGACTGTATGTTTGTTTTACTCCATGTGTAACTCTGTGTTGTTGTACCTGTCAAACTGCTTTGCTTTATCTTGGCCAGGTCACAATTGTAAATGAGAACTTGTTCTCAACTTGCCTACCTGGTTAAATAAAGGTTAAATAAATAAATAAACATCCGCTTTAGCCGATATCCGCATAGCTCCACTTTCTCATTCTGAACTTGAGTGAGTGGGTGGGACAGTTGTGGCTTGGTGATCAATAGCTCCAGTAGCACCTCCGACACCTCCGACAAAAATCATCAGCTACGCTGGTGTTGGCTGTCGCCGGTTAGCTCTGGATCTGATTGAATCGAGGCCACGATGGAGTACTTGGACTGTTACTTTATACTGCATTTCCAAACTAACAAGCCTTTTACATAACAAATTCATCTGTATGGGCTTCCTGCTGATTCTAGAACTGGTCACAGGGGCACAGCTGCCATCCACATGACACATCTGTAGCATGTTACTCACTACCTTCATCCTCTAGCTCAGCATTTCCCAAACTCAGTCATGTGGGACCCCATGGGGTGCACGATTTTGTATTTTGCCCCTAGCACTACACAGCTGATTCAAATAATTAACCAATCTTCAAACTTTGATTATTTGAATCAGGTGTGTAGTGCTAGGGATAAAACTAAAACGTGCCCCCCTTACGGCCCCCAGGACTGAGTTTGGGAAACGCTGCTTTAGCTATAACCCTTCCCTAGGTAACACTGCCTAGAGCAGCTTTTCGCAACCTTCTCGTGTGGGTCCCTCACAGACATTTCACATGTTTGTATTAACCCTAAACTGGCACACCTGATTCAATTAGTCAATGGCTTGATGATTAGTTGACTAATGAAATCAGGTGTGCCAGTTTAGGGACAAAACTTGAGGGAGGCTTGAGGAGAGGGGTTTTGTATATCTGTAACACATCTTCAGATAAATACATACTAGTAGTATCAATACAGAGGCTGTCCTAATATGGACACAGTACATCAGTATGTTAAGTGCACTGACATTCCACACCAGCAGGTGGTGCTAGAGTTGAATGAAAGGTGGTTCATAATGAGACGATGAGTGTGTAAACACAGCATACTGTTACCACAGTACACTGGTACTTAATCTGAAATAGACAAATAATTATTCTACTCATTACAATAATGTGTATGGGGATGACTCAGAGAGGAATTCCTTCAAAGCACAGATGTTGTATGAAAAGACTGACTCTTATAGTACCCAAGAAATGAGTATGGTTGTCTGGACTGACTGCAGCAAAAATAATGTTAGTGACAAGATGGAAGATCCACATAAACTCAGCATAACTCAATGGCAACAAAACTTACTTGACATTCTTTCACTAGAGTTCTACATAGCTCGTGTGAACAGCGCCAAGGAAACAACATTAGATACATTCAATAGAGCAGTCGAAAAGGTCAAAAGCTTATTATGAGTTAATGTAATGTAATCATCTTTGAATTTATCAATTGCTTTAATTATTTTGAATATCTGTGTCGAATACTGATATATGCAGGGTGATTCTATTCACGCGTTCCTTGGTCACAAACACTTTTACAATCATGAGTTACCCATGATGTTTTGTTTTATGCATAGATGTGTTCACAACATTCATTTTCTACTGTTTTTTGTTTCTTCATATATTTTTATACAAAAAAATATTTCACCTTTATTTAACCAGGTAGGCCAGTTGAGAACAAATTGTCATTTACAACTGCGATATATACTATTGTTATATACTATTGTTATATACTATTGTTATAGTATTGCCTGTCTGTGATCTGAAACTCTCACAAAAAAAGTGGTCAAAAATAAATAATAAAAAGTTTGTAACAAAAAAAGGAATAAACTGGTTAAGTTATCAGAGCACATTTAACAATATGGACAAAGTGGTGAAAAGCAATAACACATGACAATGTATGGAACCTCTCTATCTAACAGGCTGGGGATCAGTCAACACAAAGGTAGTGGAGTGGAGCCCCTGAGAAGAGCTGTGTGTTTGGGGTGACCCAGGTCAGTGCCCGGGCATGGCCCTGGAGGGAAAACGCCTCAATTAAGCCCTTTATGAGGAGCTCAGCTAGCAGCTAGCACAGGTGCAGGGCAGGAAGCCAGCCTCATTACCAAGGAAGAAGAAGAAGAGGAGGAGGGGGGCATGGGCCAACGGTGAACCCACTGTCATCACATGTTATTGGAGGGCTGAATGACGCCATTGTCGTTGCTCATAGAGAGGGAGAGAGCGAAAGAAGGGGGATGGGGGGGGGGGGGGATTTGGAGGGGATGGAGAGTTGACCAGTTCTGACCTACTGCGTAGTAGAGCTGTGGCTCTCTCTCGAACTCTTCAAAGCTCTTCAAAGTGCCCAGGGCCATCAGCTGTGTGGCTGTGACAGGGCCCAGGTCACATGTCACTGGAGGCATGGTCTGCATCCCAAATGGCACCCTATTCCCTATTTAGTGCACTACTTTTGGCCAGGGCTTTGGTCAAAAGTAGTGCACTATATATGAAATACGGTGCCATTTGAGGCATGGCCAGGGAGATTGAATTGGAGGCAGCCTGTCCAATGCTCATTAGAGGCTGCATCCTGACTTCAAATGTAAAAAATACATCTCACAATACATTCATTATTGAAACCCAGATTTGCACGAATATAGATCCAGTTTCAGTCCAAGCACTGTGGTATATGGATAACTACTTTCAGTACTGTATTAAATACCATTTACCAGGTCAAAGATTACTAGCAAAAGCATAAAATTAGTATGGAATATCTCTTCCTTCTCTTGATGGGATGGAATGGCTTTCTGACATTATAGAATAGAATAGCCATTAGATGGCAGGATTGTATCATATTGGCAGAATCAATACTAATGGTTTTGTACAACATGTATAAGTGATATCTCTTAGGCCCTCTGAAAAACATTGTGTAATATTTCATATAAAGCATAATCATTATTGACACTGTATGTGTTGAGTTTAAGCTAAGTTTAGGAAAATATACACCTAAATAGTTGTGTCCCCATTCCAATTATTTCCACTAGGTGGTGCTGTCCTCCGGTGAGAATCAACAGATTTAAAGTTTCCCCTGTCAGTTTTTTAGTTACCACTGCTATGTCAAAGGTGCACTCCGCTCAGTCAGAGGAACAACTATTACCAATAGACAGAACAACGATGACTCAGCTGTAGGAATCATCTGAGAGCATCAATCTACCAGCAAACCATCAGTAGAGAGAGGCTGGGTGTAAATAGAGAATTAAGTTTATTTATAAAGCCACTTACTTTTCAAACATAATTTCCATTCCAATCACAGAGCATTTCTGTACACTTTAATGTTCTTTGTAGCAAAACGACACGTATGGCGGAATGACGCGTGCTGATTCTGTATGGAAATGATTTCCAATGTTTCCTAATGGGGACTGAGTGTTCGTTCCTCAATAAGATGAGTAAGGTGAGATATCACAGATTGAAAATGTAATGGGGTGTGTGTCTTAAATGGCATCCTATTCACTATAAAGTGCACAACTTTTTACCAGGGCCTATAGGGAATGGGGTGCCACTTCGGGTGCAGCATGGCTGTGAGTCACTGCTATGTTCTCCATCTGTAAGGGTTTAAAACGAGGGGACTGTTCCCGTTGTTGATTCGTGCTACGATCTTACCAAATGAGGCCAACCACACAGACGTCAGAAGTATTCCCAAAGAGGACGCATCCCAGTTTCACAGTCAATGAGAGCCTCCTTCTCACGTCAACAGTCAAAACCAGCACATGCCAGGGATTCTTGGGTAACTCGACGCAGATTAGAGAGATGCACCGTCTCAAACACACTTGCCCGGATCAATTACACATTGACAACTGCATATTAACCACATCCACACACTTGGATGTGTGCAAGCAATCGCACATGCACGTGCACAAACATGCATGCACAGCCTACACTCACACACAATGTATCTGCCATTAAAGAGCTCCAAATAGTGGTCATGGTATTCTTGCTGCTCTTTTTTCTGATTAAAAGTGACTAGGGGAGCTGAAACTGTGTGCCTACAAGTTAAACCCTAAACAAGTATGTGTCCTCAAAGAAGACAGATTTATTTTCCCCCTCCCTCTCTTTAGGGTTGAGGAGTTGATGAAGGCAAAAAAAACAGCCCACAGTAAGCAGCTTCTCCACCGCAGTGACACTGGACACAGCAGGTATCCTGGAGAAAGGGAGTGGAGGGGGGAAAGAGCCCACAGTAAGCAGCTTCTCCACCGCAGTGACACTGGACACAGCAGGTATCCTGGAGAAAGGGAGTGGAGGGGGAAACAGCCCACAGTAAGCAGCTTCTCCACCGCAGTGACACTGGACACAGCAGGTATCCTGGAGAAAGGGAGTGGAGGGGGGAAACAGCCCACAGTAAGCAGCTTCTCCACCGCAGTGACACTGGACACAGCAGGTATCCTGGAGAAAGGGAGTGGAGGGGGGAAAGAGCCCACAGTAAGCAGCTTCTCCACCGCAGTGACACTGGACACAGCAGGTATCCTGGAGAAAGGGAGTGGAGGGGGGAAAGAGCCCACAGTAAGCAGCTTCTCCACCGCAGTGACACTGGACACAGCAGGTATCCTGGAGAAAGGGAGTGGAGGGGGAAAGAGCCCACAGTAAGCAGCTTCTCCACCGCAGTGACACTGGACACAGCAGGTATCCTGGAGAAAGGGAGTGGAGGGGGAAACAGCCCACAGTAAGCAGCTTCTCCACCGCAGTGACACTGGACACAGCAAGTATCCTGGAGAAAGGGAGTGGAGGGGAAAGAGCCCACAGTAAGCAGCTTCTCCACCGCAGTGACACTGGACACAGCAGGTATCCTGGAGAAAGGGAGTGGAGGGGGAAAGAGCCCACAGTAAGCAGCTTCTCCACCGCAGTGACACTGGACACAGCAGGTATCCTGGAGAAAGGGAGTGGAGGGGGAAGAGCCCACAGTAAGCAGCTTCTCCACCGCAGTGACACTGGACACAGCAGGTATCCTGGAGAAAGGGAGTGGAGGGGGGAAAGAGCCCACAGTAAGCAGCTTCTCCACCGCAGTGACACTGGACACAGCAGGTATCCTGGAGAAAGGGAGTGGAGGGGGGAAACAGCCCACAGTAAGCAGCTTCTCCACCGCAGTGACACTGGACACAGCAAGTATCCTGGAGAAAGGGAGTGGAGGGGGGAAAGAGCCCACAGTAAGCAGCTTCTCCACCGCAGTGACACTGGACACAGCAGGTATCCTGGAGAAAGGGAGTGGAGGGGGGAAAGAGCCCACAGTAAGCAGCTTCTCCACCGCAGTGACACTGGACACAGCAGGTATCCTGGAGAAAGGGAGTGGAGGGGGAAAGAGCCCACAGTAAGCAGCTTCTCCACCGCAGTGACACTGGACACAGCAGGTATCCTGGAGAAAGGGAGTGGAGGGGGGAAAGAGCCCACAGTAAGCAGCTTCTCCACCGCAGTGACACTGGACACAGCAGGTATCCTGGAGAAAGGGAGTGGAGGGGGGAAAGAGCCCACAGTAAGCAGCTTCTCCACCGCAGTGACACTGGACACAGCAGGTATCCTGGAGAAAGGGAGTGGAGGGGGGAAAGAGCCCACAGTAAGACAGATTCTCCACCGCAGTGACACTGGACACAGCAGGTATCCTGGAGAAAGACAGAGTGGAGGGGAAGAGCCCACAGTAAGCAGCTTCTCCACCGCAGTGACACTGGACACAGCAGGTATCCTGGAGAAAGGGAGTGGAGGGGGAAAGAGCCCACAGTAAGTCAGCTTCTCCACGGACAGTGACACTGGACACAGCAGGTATCCTGGAGAAAGGGAGTGGACCTTGGGGGAAACAGCCCACAGTAAGCAAGCTTCTCCACCCAGTGACACTGGACACAGCATTGGTATCCTGGAGAAAGGGAGTGGAGGGGGATTTTAAAAGAGCCCACAGTAAAGAACTGGTTTACAGCTTCTTTAACCCTCCGCAGTGACACTGGACACAGCAGGTATCCTGGAGAAAGGGAGTGGACGGGGGAAAGAGCCCACAGTAAGCAGCTTCTCCACCGCAGTGACACTGGACACAGCAGGTATGGCCTGGAGAAAGGGATTTGTGGAGGTGGAAAGAGCCCACAGTAAGCAGCTTCTCCACCGCAGTGACACTGGACACAGCAGGTATCCTGGAGAAAGGGAGTGGAGGGGGAAACAGCCCACAGTAAGCAGCTTCTCCACCGCAGTGACACTGGACACAGCAGGTATCCTGGAGAAAGAGAGTGGAGGGGGAAACGGAGCCCAAAAACTGCATGATTAAAGCAGCTTCTCCACCGCATGTGACACAGAAACACCATTGCCGAGAGGTATCCTCAATCTAAAAGAGCAGAGTGAAAAAGGAAAAGATTTCATTGCACAGCTTGGCTGTGGACAGTAAGCAGCTGCCCAGTCCACCGCAGTGACACTGGACACAGCAGGTATCCTGGAGAAAGGGAGTGGAGGGGGGAAAGAGCCCACAGTAAGCAGCTTCTCCACCGCAGTGACACTGGACACAGCAGGTATCCTGGAGAAAGGGAGTGGAGGGGGGAAAGAGTCCATCATGGAAGAGGAGACGGACAGAGATGGTAACACCTTGAATACGTCGGAAAAACCCCCACAGTGTGGCTCGGGTCAGAGGTCACCATCATGGAAGAGGAGACGGACAGAGATGGTAACACCTTGAATACGTCGGAAAAACCCCCACAGCGTGGCTCGGGTCAGAGGTCACCATCATGGAAGAGGAGACGGACAGAGATGGTAACACCTTGAATACGTCGGAAAAACCCCCACAGTGTGGCTCGGGTCAGAAGTCACCATCATGGAAGAGGAGACGGACAGAGATGGTAACACCTTGAATATGTCGGAAAAACCCCCACAGTGTGGCTCGGGTCAGAGGTCACCATCATGGAAGAGGAGACGGACAGAGATGGTAACACCTTGAATACGTCGGAAAAACCCCCACAGTGTGGCTCGGGTCAGAGGTCACCATCATGGAAGAGGAGACGGACAGAGATGGTAACACCTTGAATACGTCGGAAAAACCCCCACAGTGTGGCTCGGGTCAGAGGTCACCAATGTTGACAAGCTCCACAAACCCTGAAGCCCATTGGAATTCCTGATTAAAACAAGTGAGGTAACCAGGTTGGTGATTGGTCCTGGTCAAAATTGATATGCAAATCCCGCACAGTGGAAACAATTGCAACTTTGGTGGAATTTTTACGAGTTAGATTTTAATAAGAAATTGGCGGAATTGGTTTAAAGTTGAACTGGTTTACATGTGCTTCTTTAACCTTTCTCTTCCCCTTCATCTACACTGATTGAAGTGGACTTGACAAGTGACATCAATAAGGGATCATATCTTTCACCTGGATTCACCTGGTCAGTCTATGTCATAGAAAGAGCAGGTGTTCATCATGTTTTGTAAACTCAGTGTATATTTATATTTATGTATGTCTTTTTTATTGGAACATACAGCTCCATTTAATTTAAACTCCTGCCTCTGAAATGTCTGTCTCAGTCAAATAAAACCATATAGATGTTATTGTATGATACTGTAGATTATATTATGCTGGGGTATAGTTGTAGCCAGAGCCATCTAAATATATGCCTCTGGTTGTAACCATGGAGACATCCTTGCTTAGCAGTATACAGTCGGCACATGTATTTCCCCATTCCCAACATGAAATGGATCAAACGTTATAAGACCTTCGGCTACAGTTTTATGATGCAAATGGCAAACACAAGCAGAATGAATCTGTGTCCCAAATGTCAGCTATTACCTGTATAGGCTGGTACTTTGTGTTGGTCAGGTTGATGATTGGTCCTGGTCAGACTACAGTGTGTTGATCAGGTTGATGATTGGTCCTGGTCAGACTACAGTGTGTTGGTCAGGTTGATGATTGGTCCTGGTCAGACTACAGTGTGTTGATCAGGTTGTGCCCATAGTAATATAATATAATAATAATATATGCCATTTAGCAGACGCTTTTATCCAAAGCGACTTACAGTCATGTGTGCATACATCCATAGGGAATTGGATGCTATTTGGGACACATACTGAGCCTTCTAAAATCAGCCCAGTCAGCACAATCACCAACCTGATCAACACATTGTAGTCTGACCAGGACCAATCATCAACCTGACCAACACAAAGCACTCTGACCAGAAACATGTTCATAAAGAGTCCCAGAGTAGGACTGCTGATTAAGGATCAGGTCACCCCTGTCTACAAATGAAGGATCTTAATTTGCTAACTATTTTGTTACTGCAAAGCAGGAAATGCAAACTTGTAGTGTATATGACTTTTTAAAAGGCATCTAAAGTTATTAATTTCCATTTAATTTGCCCTCAGAAAAATATACAAAATTGTTCATTAATTATAACACACGTAATAATTCACATTTCCTGTTGCTGCAGGATTCTTTTCCTGCTGTAGCAAACTGGCTCAAATTAAGATCCTACATCTGTACGTCATCTTATACATTTGGACCTAAAATAAAAAACGGATCCTAGATCAGCACTCCTACTCTGAGACACTTTATGAAAACAGTCCTTGACCACAAGATATTCTCATCCAGACCGTCAGAGAGCCAACTTTATATTAGAAATAGTCTAACCAACATTCTGATAAAACTTTATCAGTTGCCAACGCAAATCAACATACTGAAAGGACTGTTTTAAAGTAGATATGAAAAGGCTGTGATGGGACAAACAAGATGATGACAAGAAACAGAGGTCTCCAGACCCTTGCTATATCTTTCCCAATCACAGAGAGAGAATCTATGAAGCCAGGGCCCAGCATGTTAATTAACCAATTACTAGCACTAATTGCCATCTCCTGAGGCGAGGTTAAGGAGTCTGATCAGGCCCTCCCTGGGTGTCGATGGCTGGCTCTCTGCCACCGTGTCATCCATGCTGGGGCCAAATCCAGTTATTATATCAACAAATCTCTCATTAGGGGCCCAGCGCCTGACACTCCCAGAAAGACACCCAGAGGGGGACGACACATTTCCAGCAGCAGGACACTGGAGCTGTCCTTCCAGTCTGGATGAAAGGTACCTGCAGCCCCTGGTCAAGCTCCCGTTGGGAGGACACTCACGCTGGGCAGCACGGCCACCACTCTACCCCGCTGCGCTGGAGGTTGTGAGCGTTATAGTTTAAGAGTGGAGGAATCAATGAGGAATACAAGGGGGGCATTATTTAGCAGGACACACAATGGCTAGGGGGAGAACACAATGCGCTGAGTTTAGAGGGGGGAGTGCAGGGGGGACACCCCGGTGGCTGTGAGAGGCGACTGAGGGTCGGGGTTTTAGGTGGCCCCTCAGCCCCTCATACATCACTCACTGACAGCAGCACTCATTGTTGACCATACCTAGTCCTCTGTCATAAACTTTCAGACACTATGTGAATGAAGTTATTTCACCTCTCTCTCACTTACCAATGCTACTTGATGGCTTTCTGTCTCAGAATAGAGTCTTTGACTGAGTCACTCTGGTTTCTAGGTGAGGTGAACAACAAAACCGCCGATTGATCCAAATTAAATACTTGGAATATATTGAAGTTGTGGGGTAAGACAAGGGCTTAGTTAAAGCAAGTGAGTGTTAAAAATATCTTGACAAGGAGCGGGTCTGTGCAAGAAGAGTTAGATAGAGTTAAAACTCAACAAAATGACAAACCACTATGTTATTGTTAAATTGTTATGTATTAAAACAGATTCAACTAAACCAAACTAAACCAATGACAGTGTTAGATAGAGTTAAAACTCAACAAAATGACAAACCACTATGTTACTGTTAAATTGTTATGTATTAAAACAGATTCAACTAAACCAATGACAGTGTTAGATAGCGCAGCAAGGCCATTAATCAAGGACTCCATGGTTGCGAACATGTTATCTCCAGCACCAGTTAAACGTTTGGACACACCTACTCATTGAATTATTATTATTATTCTACATTGTAGAATAATAGTGACGAAATCAAAACTATGAAATAACATGTGGAATCACGTAGTAACCAAAAATGTGTTAAACAAATCAAAATATATTTTAGATTCTTCAAAGTAGCCTCTCAACCAGCTTCACTTGGAATGCTTTTCCAACAGTCTGGAAGGAGTTCCCACATATGACGAGCACTTGTTGGCTGCTTTTCCTTCACTGTGCGGTCCGACTCATCCCAAACCATCTCAATTTGGTTGAGGTCGGGTGATTGTGGAGGCCAGGGAATCTGATGCAGCACTCCATCACTTTCCTTATTGGTCAAATAGCCCTTACACAGCCTGGAGGTGTGTTGGGTCATTGTCCTGTTGAAAAATAAGCGCAAACCAGATGGGATGACGTATCGCTGCAGAATGCTGTGGTAGCCATGCTGGTTAAGTGTGCCTTGAATTTGACTTAAATCACAGACAGTGTCACCAGCAAAGCACCCCCACACCATCACACCTCCTCCTCCATGCTTCACGGTGGGAACCACACATGCGGAGATCATCCGTTCACCTCCTCTGTGTCTCACAAAGACACGGAGGTTGGAACCAAAAATCTCAAATTTGGACATCAGACCAAAGGACAGATTTCCACAGGTCTAATGTCCATTGCTCGTGTTTCTTGTCCTAAGTCTCTTCTTCTTATTGGTGTCTTTCAGCAGTGTTTGTTTTGCAGCAATTTGACCACGAAGGTCTGATTCACACAGTCTCCTCTGAACAGTTGTTGTTGAGATGTGTCTGTTACTTGAACATTGTGAAGCATTTATCTGGGCTGCAATTTCTGAGGCTGGTAACTCTAATGAACTTATCCTCTGCAGCAGAGGTAACTCAGGCTTTTCCTTTCCTGTGGTGGTCCTCATGAGAGCCAGTTTCATCATAGCACTTGATGGTTTTTGCGACTGCACTTAAAGAAACTTTCAAAGTTCTTGAAATGTTCCACATTGACTGACCTTCATGTCTTAAAATAATGATGGACTGTCATTTCTCTTTACTTATTTCAGCTGTTCTTGCCATAATATGGACTTGGTCTTTTACCAAATAGGGCTTCTTCTGTATACCACCCCTACCTTGTCACAACACAACTGATTGGCTCAAGTGCATGAACATTTAACAAGGCACACCTGTTAATTGAAATGCATTCCAGGTGACTACCTGCCAAGAGTGTGCAGAACTGTCATCTAGGCAAAGGGTGGCTACTTTGAAGAAAATAAAATCTAAAATATATTTTGACTTGTTTCACACTTTTTTACTACATGATTCCATGTGTTACTTCATAGTTTTGATGTATTCACCATTATTCTACAATGTAGAACATTTTATAATTAAAGAAAAATCCTTGAATGACTAGGTGTGTCCAAACGTTTGACTGGTACTGTAACTCTGAGAAGGAAAGGTTGTTCGGAGTAGCATCTGTGTGTGGGGAAGTGGACGCCGATTCCATATTTATACACGATATTCCATATTTAAACCATATTCCGCATTTCTAAACTCTGTGTGGTCAAAGAAAACTATGTGTTTGTGTTCCCCTTGCTGACGGTGCATGAAGGCATGACTCTGGAAATTCCCTGGAGGCACAGGAGTGTGATAAGGAGGAAGAATGGGTTCTGGCTCAGCATATCCACATGTTTGACATGGTCTTCTACCACCCCATCCTCTTGACCCTCCATCCTCCACCTCCCTAAACACACACACACACACACACACACACACACACACACACACACACACACACACACACACACACACACACACACACACACACACACACACACACACACACAAACACACGCAAACACACCTATATCAACAATGGAACTAGTCCAGGTACCATCAGAGTTTTGATTTCAGCCAGAGATACGTTTTTTTATCCTGAGAAGGTATGGACTTGTTCTGAGCTTATCCACAAGCCTCTGACCTCACCACTCACTACTGCCTCTTACAGACCCATTCATTCAGTTACCTTTACACTGAAAAAAGGAGACTGCACGGAATCAGCCTGTCCGCTCTGCTACCTCTTAATGTTAAGAGCCCCCTTTATGCCTTGTTGACTGCTCTCTATTCAGCCTCCCTCTCCCTGGGACTGTAGCGGAGGGCAGGTACAGATGTTGGATCTTCATTTGATCACCCAGCTGCAGGAGAACTTTCCGATGGTGTTCTTCGGCTTGCAAGCTTCCCCCTTTTTGCTCCACACATAACGATGGTCATTATGGCCAAACAGTTCGACTTTCGTTTAATCAGACCAGAGGACATTTTTCCAAAAAGTACAATCTTTGTCCCCATCTGCAGTTGCAAACCGTAGTCTGGCTTTTTTTATGGCGGTTTTGGAGCAGTGGCTTCCTTGCTGAGTGTACTTTCAGGTAATGTCGGTGTAGGACTCGTTTTACTGTGGATATAGATACTGGAGGAAACCGGTGCAATGCAGGAAATGTAAAGCTTGTAGTTTGAGGTTTAAAAAGCCTTCTGAAGTCTGTAATTTCCACTTTGACATTTCATGGTTGCTATATCAACCCCAATAAAAATGTCCATTCATTATAATCCACATAATAATTCACATTTGCTGTTGCTGCAGGATTATTTTCCTGCTGTTGTAAACTGGCTCAAATTAAGATCCTACATCTGTATGCAGCCGCCCAGTGGGGGTCTGACCCCTGGTCCTCACTCTGGAGAGGGACCCATCCAGCCATCACAGCCCTCCACAGCTGCCTGCTGATCCCTACAATGAGGCCCTTTGGCTAGGCCGCTATGGGCAGAAAGACCCCCTGGAGCTCCAGCCGCCATCCGGAGGTCTTTCACTGCTCTCCCTCTCTCGGCCAGGGCCAAGCTTCCAGTCTGAGGGGGGCCCCGGTTCTCACAGAAAGAGAGGGAAACTCTGAAATAACGAAGGAGATACAAGAGAGACAATGGTCTTTTAGAGAGGCATCTTAACCAAAAACAAACAGTGTCAACATCTGTGATGCGGGATAGACACAGAGAGCCTTTCTCTCTGGGCAGTAACTGAAAAGGCTACAGTGTTTTTGTTGTTTATGACAGGAGATTTGGTCAAGTCTTTTCAGCGGCAGTTGAACCGCACTGTGACGCTCCACAGAGAACTTTGTCTCACTCGAGAGCTGGGGCGGAAGCTTTCTTCCCATGGCTCTCTCATTTCGGAGGGGTGAAACAGATTATTGTCATACACATCAAGTAAAAGGCATCAAAGTCCCCAGGGGAGTGTGGCAGGATGGAAGGAGTGAGGGATGATGTGTGTGTGTTAGGGAGGTTGTGCAAGGATACACGGTAAGTGTGTTGAGTCCCAGCTAGCACATTTGGTTCCTTGGAAGTTGTGGGAGCGTACGTCTTTGGTTTCCCATTGGTTCTGGGAACGAAGCCATACGTTCCCTGACCGGTAAAACAGAACGTTTATAAAACGTTCTGAGAACGGAACTGAAAATTTAACCTGTTCTGGGAACGTACATTTTTACATTGCAGGGAGGTTCTGAGAGCGTTTTACAATGGTTCCCTGAGTGTTTTCCTGGTAGGTTTTATTAACGTTCTGAGAATGGACTTTTTAGGTTATTTGTTCAGTTCAGAGAACATGTTTCAATAAGCACTTTTAAATACACAGCTGCTTAGTTTGGGTTAACTGTTTTTAACTCGAAGCACAGATAGGACTCATGAAAATTAATTTGCTTCTGCATTAATCATGCAAACACATTCACTTTTTTATTGTGGCACGGCATCTGGGAGAATCAAACCTATAATCTCCTGTTGTGGAATTAGTCCTTTCTTGCGAGCTCTAAAATGATTTCTGATTTGATGTGGAGGGGAGGAAGAGCATGTCCTTGTCCCAACATGTCTGTCTATCTTTAGGAGTTACACCAGATGATGTCACCACATGTTGACTGACACAGCAGCTCTGTCATGAAATGGTTCCATTCGATCTTTTACAGGGTTTTTCCTGAGAGGAACATCCTGGGTAGTCTGTTAGATGTGGAAGGTTGTGTGAGAGACTATGCTAGGGACCGAGGGATGAAGCCATTTGGGTAGGAGTTAAAAAACAAAGAAAGTGCAAAAAGTTGAACATACTGCTTCAACAACAGTTACGTTGGTGTTTGAAAAGTATGACAGAGTCTCTCGGAGTCCTGCGGTCGCCTGAGTGGAGTTTAGTGGTCTGCTAAATGTCTCTCCAGTCAGTTCCTCCTCTCCCTCTCAGACACACAGACGGACGGACGGATGGACAGATAGAGGGATGTCATTTGGGTAGGAGTAAAAACACACACAAGCAGTGCGGCCAGTTCCTGTGACATGGGGGATAACCACTCCAACACACAAAAAAAAATATGAAAGGATTGTCAAAGAAAACAGCCTCTTTGAGTGGATGCCTGCATAGCTTTAGCCACTGAACCAGGTCATAATGTTCATTACCCAACCCTGGGGGAGAGTGCCGAGGTGAACACCTTTGTTCACCCTGGACAGCTCGGGCAGTATTAGGGATGACTGACCTGTAGCTAATGTTGCTGGGTGAGAGATGAGGGTTGGTTGGGGGGTGGTGCCCTCCAAATAATAATCTTTTGTATGCCTCCTCCCATGCCCCCCCCCCCAATTGGTTCTTAAGCTCCTTATCGCCCAAAGTACAATTATTGCAGGAGAATCCCATACACCCCTCTGTCCCCCCATGTTCCCTGTCCACCCCCCGGCGAGGTAGAGCCGCTCTAGGAAGCACTTGCTGATTAAGTACCTCTAATAAGCATATAATCAATGTTTCATTGCACATCAAGTGCTTTTCAATAAAGGAGTTACTCACTGGGGTTTAATTGCATTCTTGTTCAGAGGTGTAAAAAAAAAACTCCCTTTCTCTACACCGTTGTTGTTGCAACATAAAAGCCTAGTAAATGTCCCTGTTCTAATGTAATACATGGATTTTGTGACGATGGAGAAAAAATTAAAGGGTCACCTAAAAACACACGGTTTGACGGTTGTAAACGGTGGACTGTAAAATGTTGTCTAGTGTTATCGCAGAAACTATACATTCCTTGGATCTGAGGCGTTTTATATGCCACAACAAACGGGGAAAGAATGCCCGATCCTATATGACAAACACTCTCTCTCTCTCTCTCTCTCTCTCTCTCTCTCTCTCTCTCTCTCTCTCTCTCTCTCTCTCTTCTCACTGCCTGCTTCATTAGGAATACCTCTAACAGGGGGACTGTGCTTTAGAGAAGAGCATGAAATCTCTCTCTCTCTCATGCTCTTCTCTAAAGCACAGTCCACCTGTTAGAGGTATTCCTAATGAAGGCAGTGTACTGACAGCAGAGAGCTCCTGGTCCATCTGTTAGCTCTAGAGATGGAACGCTGTCAGAGGCTAATAAAGCAACTCGCTGGTGGCCACGTTTCTTCATCTCCTTAACTCTCCAAACAGCCTCCCAAATCACTTTAGAGCATCCTCCATTAATTGGCCTTTTACCTCAGAATGTTTTAAAGTCACACACACACACAAACACACCCACGCAAACACAAACAGGCAAACACAAACACACACACGCAAACACACCCACGCAAACACACTTGGCAAACACAAACACACACACGCAAACACACCCACACAAACACACCCACGCAAACACAAACAGACAAACGCAAACACACACACACAGGCAAACACAAACACACACACATGCAAACACACACACAAACAAACGCAAACACACACACACACACACAAACACACACAAACACACACACAGACAAACACACACAGGCAAAGATGCACAAACACGCACTGGGGCCGGAGGTAGCCTAGTGGTTAGAGCTTTGGGCCAGTATGTGAAAAGTTGTGAGATCAAATCCCTGAGCTGACAAGGTAAAAATCTGTCGTTCTGCCCCTGAACAAGGCAGGTAACCTGTTCCTAGGCTGTCATTGTAAATGAAAATTTGTTCTTAACTGACTTGCCTGGTTAAATAAAGGTAAAACACAAACATACTAACACACATACTCTCTCTCACACATACACAAACAGACCCCTCAGGTGAGGGCGTAACAGAAAAACAAACAGATATTTGTTTTCTCTTCACCCAGCGGTTCTCAAGTGATGGGTTGTGTGTGTTTGAGGAAGTGCAGCGCATGCTTATCTGACTCAGGATCAGCATTACATAGGTTTGCTCATTGTCAGCATTGTGAGGGTGAGAGAGCCTTTGTGCTGCAGCTCCCACTGGTTCCCACTGTACTGCCTGTGTGGCTGCCTGCTTGTCTGCCTGTGTGGCTGCCTGTGTGGCTGCCTGCTTGTCTGCCTGTGTGGCTGCCTGCTTGTCTGCCTGTGTGACTGCCTGCTTGTCTGCCTGTGTGGCTGCCTGCTTGTCTGCCTGTGTGGCTGCCTGCTTGTCTTCCTGTGTGGCTGCCTGCTTGTCTGCCTGTGTGGCTGCCTGCTTGTCTTCCTGTGTGGCTGCCTGCTTGTCTGCCTGTGTGGTTGCCAGCCTGCCTGTCTGCCAGAGCTGGAGGAGTGCCTGAGAACCTGTCCAACACAGCGGCTCTGTGTGTGCTTTAGCACATGTCAACATGAGGAAGATGGACTGCCTCCTAGCAAGGGCCCATTGAGCGCGAGTCAGTTGGGGGTTAGAGAGGTTCTGAGAGAGGGAGGGAGTATGTGTGAGTTGGGGGACATGGTGGGTTGGGCGGGATAGTAGTGTGTGTGTGTGTGTGTGTGTGTGTGTACCCCTGTATGTGTATTGTGTGCGTGTGTGATGTGTGGATTGTGTGATGTGATGTGTGGGTGTTTGTGATTTGTGTGTGTAATGTGTGTGTGATAAACATGTGCATTGAGTAATAAGTGTGTGTGATATGTGTGTGTATTGTGTGATGTGTAATGGGTGTGTATCGTGTGATGTATGTGTGTATTTATTTTACCTTTATTTAACCATTTAACCAGGCAAATAAGTCAAATTCTTATTTTCAATGACGGCCTAGGAACAGCGGGTTAACTGCCTGTTCAGGGGCAGAACGACAGATTTGTACCTTGTCGGCTCGGGGGTTTGAACTTGCAACCTTCCGGTTACTAGTCTAGCACTCTAACCACTAGGCCACCCTGCCGCCCCGTATGTGATGTGTGTGTGTATGATGTATGCTGTGTGTGTGATGTGTGTGTGTGTGTGATGTATGTGTGTATTGTGTGATGTGTGAGTGTGTGTGATATGTGAGTGTATTGTGTGATGTGTGCGTGATGTGTGTGTGTGATGCGTGTGACATGTGTGTGTGTGGTGTTATGTGTGATGTGTGTGTATTGTGTGATGTGTGATGTGTGTTTATGATGTGTGTTTGATGTGTGTGTGTGATGTGATGTGTGTGTAATGCGTATGTGTGATGTGTGTGTGTGTAATGTGTATGTGTAATGTGTGATGTGTGATGTGTGATGTGTGATGTGTAATGTGTGTGTGTGTAATGTGTAATGTGTGTGTGTAATGTGTATGTGTGATGTGTGATGTGTAATGTGTATGTGTGATGTGTGATGTGTGATGTGTGTTTATGATGTATGTGTAATGTGTAATGTGTATGTGTGATGTGTAATGTGTGATGTGTAATGTGTGATGTGTAATGTGTGATGTGTGATGTGTAATGTGTAATGTGTATGTGTAATGTGTAATGTGTATGTGTAATGTGTAATGTGTATGTGTGATGTGTAATGTGTATGTGTGATGTGTGATGTGTGATGTGTAATGTGTAATGTGTGATGTGTAATGTGTGATGTGTATGTGTGATGTGTAATGTGTATGTGTGATGTGTAATGTGTGATGTGTAATGTGTGATGTGTAATGTGTGATGTGTAATGTGTAATGTGTGATGTGTAATGTGTAATGTGTATGTGTGATGTGTGATGTGTGATGTGTGATGTGTAATGTGTGATGTGTAATGTGTAATGTGTAATGTGTGATGTGTAATGTGTGATGTGTGATGTGTAATGTGTAATGTGTGATGTGTGATGTGTAATGTGTGATGTGTGATGTGTGATGTGTAATGTGTGATGTGTGATGTGTGATGTGTAATGTGTGATGTGTAATGTGTGATGTGTAATGTGTGATGTGTGATGTGTGATGTGTAATGTGTGATGTGTGATGTGTAATGTGTGATGTGTGATGTGTAATGTGTGATGTGTAATGTGTAATGTGTGATGTGTAATGTGTATGTGTGATGTGTAATGTGTAATGTGTGATGTGTAATGTGTAATGTGTGATGTGTGATGTGTAATGTGTAATGTGTAATGTGTAATGTGTAATGTGTGATGTGTAATGTGTAATGTGTGATGTGTAATGTGTAATGTGTGATGTGTATGTGTTATGTGTAATGTGTAATGTGTAATGTGTATGTGTGATGTGTGATGTGTAATGTGTAATGTGTAATGTGTGATGTGTGATGTGTAATGTGTAATGTGTAATGTGTATGTGTGATGTGTGATGTGTAATGTGTAATGTGTATGTGTGATGTGTAATGTGTAATGTGTAATGTGTGATGTGTAATGTGTAATGTGTATGTGTGATGTGTAATGTGTGATGTGTAATGTGTAATGTGTAATGTGTGATGTGTAATGTGTAATGTGTAATGTGTGATGTGTAATGTGTGATGTGTAATGTGTAATGTGTAATGTGTATGTGTGATGTGTGATGTGTAATGTGTGATGTGTAATGTGTAATGTGTAATGTGTGATGTGTAATGTGTGATGTGTAATGTGTAATGTGTAATGTGTATGTGTGATGTGTGATGTGTAATGTGTAATGTGTAATGTGTAATGTGTAATGTGTATGTGTGATGTGTAATGTGTAATGTGTATGTGTAATGTGTGATGTGTAATGTGTAATGTGTAATGTGTGATGTGTGATGTGTAATGTGTAATGTGTATGTGTGATGTGTAATGTGTGATGTGTAATGTGTAATGTGTAATGTGTAATGTGTGATGTGTAATGTGTGATGTGTAATGTGTGATGTGTAATGTGTGATGTGTAATGTGTATGTGTGATGTGTGATGTGTAATGTGTAATGTGGATGTGTGATGTGTGATGTGTAATGTGTAATGTGTGATGTGTAATGTGTAATGTGTAATGTGTGATGTGTAATGTGTGATGTGTAATGTGTAATGTGTAATGTGTATGTGTGATGTGTGATGTGTAATGTGTAATGTGTAATGTGTAATGTGTAATGTGTGATGTGTAATGTGTGATGTGTAATGTGTGATGTGTAATGTGTAATGTGTAATGTGTGATGTGTAATGTGTAATGTGTATGTGTGATGTGTGATGTGTAATGTGTAATGTGTGATGTGTAATGTGTAATGTGTGATGTGTAATGTGTGATGTGTAATGTGTAATGTGTAATGTGTGATGTGTGATGTGTAATGTGTAATGTGTAATGTGTGATGTGTGATGTGTAATGTGTAATGTGTGATGTGTAATGTGTAATGTGTGATGTGTAATGTGTAATGTGTAATGTGTGATGTGTAATGTGTGATGTGTAATGTGTAATGTGTGATGTGTGATGTGTAATGTGTAATGTGTAATGTGTAATGTGTAATGTGTATGTGTGATGTGTAATGTGTAATGTGTATGTGTGATGTGTGATGTGTATGTGTGATGTGTGATGTGTAATGTGTAATGTGTAATGTGTGATGTGTAATGTGTGATGTGTAATGTGTGATGTGTGATGTGTGATGTGTAATGTGTAATGTGTGATGTGTGATGTGTGATGTGTAATGTGTAATGTGTAATGTGTATGTGTGATGTGTGATGTGTAATGTGTAATGTGTAATGTGTGATGTGTAATGTGTAATGTGTGATGTGTAATGTGTGATGTGTAATGTGTATGTGTGATGTGTGATGTGTAATGTGTAATGTGTATGTGTGATGTGTGATGTGTAATGTGTAATGTGTAATGTGTGATGTGTGATGTGTATGTATTGATACGTCATTTCCGGTCACAACTTGCAGGCTTGTTTTCGAATTGCTGTGCGTTTTGTTGCCAACCTATTTTGCTACCTGACAACTTTACGGGTTTCACTTTTTAATTACCGTTCATATATTTATTTATTTTTCCTCAACTTTTTCACTCCGGACGCTTTATCTGGACACGATTCGTCAGGACCTCCAACAGCCGAAGCTAAGTAGTAACATTAACATGATGCCTTCTAATTGCAGTCGCTGTGCTCGCCTTACGGCGAGGATAGCTGTACTGCAAGCCCAGCTTCAGACGCAATCGTTAGGCAAGGGTAATTTCAGTGTAGGAAAGGATGAAACAGCGTCTGTGCCACCAGTAAGTACAGATAGTAGTATAAATCCCCTGGCACAGTCCCCGCAGCCGGACAACTTTCTCACGGTTTCTGGAAGGAAATGCTGTAGGAAAGCTCAACCGGTGTCGCTCATTCAGCAGACAGAAACTTTCAACCGGTTTTCCCCATTAAGCAGCGGGTCGGTGTCAGAGACCGAGTCTCTCTGGTCTCTACTCCTCCCGTTACGGGGTCTGAGACGCCGAAGCTTCCCACCATTAGCTCTGACAAATTGAAAACTCTAGTCATTGGCGACTCCATTACCCGCAGTATTAGACTTAAAGCGAATCATCCAGCGATCATACACTGTTTACCCGGGGCAGGGCTACCGACGTTAAGGCTAATCTGAAGATGGTGCTGGCTAAAGCTAAAACTGGCGAGTGTAGAGAGTATAGAGATATTGTTATCCACGTCGGCACCAACGATGTTAGGATGAAACAGTCAGAGATCACCAAGCGCAACATAGCTTCTGCGTGCATATCAGCTAGAAAGATGTGTCGGCATCGAGTAATTGTCTCTGGCCCTCCCAGTTAGGGGAGTGATGAGCTCTACAGCAGAGTCTCACAACTCAATCGCTGGTTGAAAACTGTTTTCTGCCCCTCCCAAAAGATAGAATTTGTAGATAATTGGCCCTCTTTCTGGGACTCACCCACAAACAGGACCAAGCCTGACCTGCTGAGGAGTGACGGACTCCATCCTAGCTGGAGGGGTGCTCTCATCTTATCTGCCAACATAGACAGGGCTCTAACTCCTCTAGCTCCACAATGAAATAGGGTGCAGGCCAGGCAGCAGGCTATTAGCCAGCCTGCCAGCATAGTGGAGTCTGCCACTAGCATAGTCAGTGTAGTCAGCTCAGCTATTACCATTGAGACCGTGTCTGTGCCTCGACCTAGGTTGGGCAAAACTAAACATGGCGGTGTTCGCCTTAGCAATCTCACTAGGATAAAGACCACCTCCATTCCTGTCATTACTGAAAGAGATCATGATACCTCACATCTCAAAATAGGGCTACTTAATGTTAGATCCCTTACTTCAAAGGCAATTATAGTCAATGAACTAATCACTGATCATAATCTTGATGTGATTGGCCTGACTGAAACATGGCTTAAGCCTGATGAATTTACTGTGTTAAATGAGGCCTCACCTCCTGGCTACACTAGTGACCATATCCCCGTGCATCCCGCAAAGGCGGAGGTGTTGCTAACATTTACGATAGCAAATTTCAATTTAAAAAAAAAAAAAAATGACGTTTTCGTCTTTTGAGCTTCTAGTCATGAAATCTATGCAGCCTACTCAATCACTTTTATAGCTACTGTTTACAGGCCTCCTGGGCCATATACAGCGTTTCTCACTGAGTTCCCTGAATTCCTATCAGACCTTGTAGTCATTGCAGATAATATTCTAATCTTTGGTGACTTTAATATTCACATGGAAAAGTCCACAGACCCACTCCAAAAGGCTTTTGGAGCCATCATCGACTCAGTGGGTTTTGTCCAACATGTCTCTGGACCCACTCACTGTCACAGTCATACGCTGGACCTAGTTTTGTCCCATGGAATAAATGTTGTGGATCTTAATGTTTTTCCTCATAATCCTGGACTATCGGACCACCATTTTATTACGTTTGCAATTGCAACAAATAATCTGCTCAGACCCCAACCAAGGAACATCAAAAGTCGTGCTATAAATTCACAGACAACACAAAGATTCCTTGATGCCCTTCCAGACTCCCTCTGCCTACCCAAGGACGCCAGAGGACAAAAATCCGTTAACCACCTAACTGAGGATCTCAATTTAACCTTGCGCAATACCCTAGATGCAGTTGCACCCCTAAAAACTAAAAAAAAAAATGTCTCATAAGAAACTAGCTCCATGGTACACAGAAAATACCCGAGCTCTGAAGCAAGCTTCCAGAAAATTGGAACGGAAATGGCGCCACACCAAACTGGAAGTCTTCCGACTAGCTTGGAAGGACGGTACCCTGCAGTACCGAAGAGCCCTTACTGCTGCTCGATCGTCCTATTTTTCTAACTTAATTGAGGAAAATAAGAACAATCCGAAATTCCTTTTGATACTGTGGCAAAGCTAACTAAAAAGCAGCATTCCCCAAGAGAGGATGACTTTCACTTTAGCAGTGATAAATTCATGAACTTCTTTGAGGAAAAGATTATGATTATTAGAAAGCAAATTACGGACTCCTCTTTAAACCTGCGTATTCCTCCAAACCTCAGTTGTCCTGAGTCTGCACAACTCTGCCAGGACCTAGGATCAAGAGAGACGCTCAAGTGTTTTAGTACTATATCTCTTGACACAATGATGAAAATAATCATGGCCTCTAAACCTTCAAGCTGTATACTGGACCCTATTCCAACTAAACTACTGAAAGAGCTGCTTCCTGTGCTTGGCCTCCTATGTTGAACATAATAAACGGCTCTCTATCCACTGGATGTGTACCAAACTCACTAAAAGTGGCAGTAATAAAGCCTCTCTTGAAAAAGCCAAACCTTGACCCAGAAAATATAAAAAACTATCGGCCTATATCGAATCTTCCATTCCTCTCAAAGATTTTAGAGAAGGCTGTTGCGCAGCAACTCACTGCCTTCCTGAAGACAAACAATGTATACGAAATGCTTCAGTCTGGTTTTAGACCCCATCATAGCACTGAGACGGCACTTGTGAAGGTGGTAAATGACATTTTAATGGCATCGGACCGAGGCTCTGCATCTGTCCTCGTGCTCCTAGACCTTAGTGCTGCTTTTGATACCATCGATCACCACATTCTTTTGGAGAGATTGGAAACCCAAATTGGTCTACACGGACATGTTCTGGCCTGGTTTAGGTCTTATCTGTCGGAAAGATATCAGTTTGTCTCTGTGAATGGTTTGTCCTCTGACAAATCAACTGTACATTTCGGTGTTCCTCAAGGTTCTGTTTTAGGACCACTATTGTTTTCACTATATATTTTACCTCTTGGGGATGTTATTCGAAAACATAATGTAAACTTTCACTGCTATGCGGATGACACACAGCTGTACATTTCAATGAAACATGGTGAAGCCCCAAAATTGCCCTCGCTAGAAGCATGTGTTTCAGACATAAGGAAGTGGATGGCTGCAAACTTTCTACTATTAAACTCGGACAAAACAGAGATGCTTGTTCTAGGTCCCAAGAAACAAAGAGATCTTCTGTTGAATCTGACAATTAATCTTAATGGTTGTACAGTCGTCTCAAATAAAACTGTGAAGGACCTCGGCGTTACTCTGGACCCTGATCTCTTTTGAAGAACATATCAAGACCATTTCGAGGACAGCTTTTTTCCATCTACGTAACATTGCAAAAATCAGAAACTTCCTGTCCAAAAATGATGCAGAAAAATTAATCCATGCTTTTGTCACTTCTAGGTTAGACTACTGCAATGCTCTATTTTCCGGCTACCCGGATAAAGCACTAAATAAACTTCAGTTAGTGCTAAATACGGCTGCTAGAATCCTGACTAGAACCAAAAAATTTGATCATATTACTCCAGTGCTAGCCTCTCTACACTGGCTTCCTGTCAAAGCAAGGGCTGATTTCAAGGTTTTACTGCTAACCTACAAAGCATTACATGGGCTTGCTCCTACCTACCTCTCTGATTTGGTCCTGCCGTACATACCTACACGTACGCTACGGTCACAAGACGCAGGCCTCCTAATTGTCCCTAGAATTTCTAAGCAAACAGCTGGAGGCAGGGCTTTCTCCTATAGAGCTCCATTTTTATGGAACGGTCTGCCTACCCATGTCAGAGACGCAAACTCGGTCTCAACCTTTAAGTCTTTACTGAAGACTCATCTCTTCAGTGGGTCATATGATTGAGTGTAGTCTGGCCCAGGAGTGGGAAGGTGAACGGAAAGGCTCTGGAGCAACGAACCGCCCTTGCTGTCTCTGCCTGGCCGGTTCCCCTTTCCACTGGGATTCTCTGCCTCTAACCCTGTTACGGGGCTGAGTCACTGGCTTGCTGGGGCTCTCTCGTGCCGTCCCTGGGGGGTGCGTCACCTGGGTGGGTTGATTCACTGTTGTGGTCGGCCTGTCTGGGTTGCCCCCCTTGGGTTGTACCGTGGCGGAGATCTTTGTGGGCTATACTCGGCCTTGTCTCAGGATGGTAAGTTGGTGGTTGAAGATATCCCTCTAGTGGTGTGGGGGCTGTGCTTTGGCAAAGTGGGTGGGGTTATATCCTTCCTGTTTGGCCCTGTCCGGGGTGTCCTCGGATGGGGCCACAGTGTCTCCTGACCCCTCCTGTCTCAGCCTCCAGTATTTATGCTGCAGTAGTTTATGTGTCGGGGGCTAGGGTCAGTTTGTTATATCTGAGTACTTCTCCTGTCCTATTCGGTGTCCTGTGTGAATCTAAGTGTGCGTTCTCTAATTCTCTCCTTCTCTCTTTCTTTCTCTCTCTCGGAGGACCTGAGCCCTAGGACCATGCCCCAGGACTACCTGACATGATGACTCCTTGCTGTCCCCAGTCCACCTGGCCATGCTGCTGCTCCAGTTTCAACTGGCCTGGGCCCTAGGACCATGTCCCAGGACTACCAGACATGAGGACTCCTTGCTGTCCCCAGTCCACCTGGCCATGCTCCTGCTCCAGTTTCAACTGTTCTGCCTTACTATTATTCAACCATGCTAGTCATTTATGAACATTTGAACATCTTGGCCACGTTCTGTTATAATCTCCACCCGGCACAGCCAAAAGAGGACTGGCCACCCCACATATGCTCTCTCTAATTCTCTCTTTCTTTCTCTCTCTCTCTCTCGGAGGACCTGAGCCCTAGGACAGTGCCCCAGGACTACCTGACATGATGGCTCCTTGCTGTCCCCATTCCACCTGACTGCTGCTGCTCCAGTTTCAACTGTTCTGCCTTATTATTATTCGACCATGCTGGTCATTTATGAACATTTGAACATCTTGGTCATGTTCTGTTATAATCTCTACCCGGCACAGCCAGAAGAGGACTGGCCACCCCACATAGCCCGGTTCCTCTCTAGGTTTCTTCCTAGGTTTTGGCCTTCTAGGGAGTTTTTCCTAGCCACCGTGCTTTTACACCTGCATTGTTTGCTGTTTGGGGTTTTAGGCTGGGTTTCTGTACAGCACTTTGAGATATCAGCTGATGTACGAAGGGCTATATAAATAAATTTGATTTGATTTGATTTGATTTGATATGTGTGATGTGTAATGTGTGATGTGTAATGTGTAATGTGTGATGTGTAATGTGTGATGTGTAATGTGTAATGTGTAATGTGTGATGTGTAATGTGTAATGTGTAATGTGTGATGTGTAATGTGTAATGTGTAATGTGTAATGTGTCATGTGTAATGTGTAATGTGTAATGTGTGATGTGTAATGTGTGATGTGTAATGTGTAATGTGTGATGTGTGATGTGTAATGTGTAATGTGTGATGTGTAATGTGTAATGTGTATGTGTGATGTGTAATGTGTGATATGTGATGTGTGATGTGTGATGTGTATGTGTGATGTGTGATGTGTAATGTGTGATGTGTAATGTGTAATGTGTAATGTGTAATGTGTAATGTGTGATGTGTGATGTGTGATGTGTAATGTGTAATGTGTAATGTGTGATGTGTGATGTGATGTGTAATGTGTAATGTGTGATGTGTAATGTGTGATGTGTAATGTGTAATGTGTGATGTGTGATGTGTGATGTGTATGTGTGATGTGTGATGTGTAATGTGTATGTGTGATGTGTGATGTGTGATGTGTAATGTGTGATGTGTATGTGTGATGTGTGATGTGTAATGTGTAATGTGTGATGTGTAATGTGTGATGTGTAATGTGTAATGTGTGATGTGTGATGTGTAATGTGTAATGTGTATGTGTGATGTGTGATGTGTAATGTGTAATGTGTGATGTGTAATGTGTAATGTGTATGTGTAATGTGTAATGTGTGATGTGTGATGTGTGATGTGTAATGTGTATGTGTGATGTGTGATGTGTAATGTGTGATGTGTGATGTGTGATGTGTAATGTGTAATGTGTATGTGTGATGTGTAATGTGTGATGTGTGATGTGTGATGTGTATGTGTGATGTGTGATGTGTAATGTGTGATGTGTAATGTGTAATGTGTGATGTGTAATGTGTAATGTGTATGTGTGATGTGTAATGTGTGATGTGTGATGATGTGATGTGTGATGTGTGATGTGTAATGTGTGATGTGTAATGTGTGATGTGTAATGTGTAATGTGTAATGTGTAATGTGTAATGTGTAATGTGTAATGTGTGATGTGTAATGTGTAATGTGTAATGTGTGATGTGTAATGTGTAATGTGTATGTGTGATGTGTAATGTGTGATATGTGATGTGTGATGTGTGATGTGTATGTGTGATGTGTGATGTGTAATGTGTAATGTGTAATGTGTGATGTGATGTGTAATGTGTCATGTGTAATGTGTAATGTGTAATGTGTATGTGTGATGTGTGATGTGTAATGTGTAATGTGTGATGTGTGATGTGTAATGTGTAATGTGTGATGTGTAATGTGTAATGTGTATGTGTGATGTGTAATGTGTATGTGTGATGTGTGATGTGTGATGTGTATGTGTGATGTGTAATGTGTGATGTGTGATGTGTGATGTGTGATGTGTAATGTGTAATGTGTATGTGTGATGTGTGATGTGTAATGTGTAATGTGTATGTGTGATGTGTGATGTGTGATGTGTAATGTGTAATGTGTGATGTGTAATGTGTAATGTGTGATGTGTAATGTGTAATGTGTATGTGTGATGTGTGATGTGTGATGTGTGATGTGTGATGTGTGATGTGTATGTGTATGTGTGATGTGTGATGTGTGATGTGTGATGTGTAATGTGTAATGTGTATGTGTGATGTGTGATGTGTGATGTGTGTGATGTGTGATGTGTAGTGTGTATGTGTGATGTGTGATGTGTAATGTGTGATGTGTAATGTGTAATGTGTGATGTGTAATGTGTAATGTGTAATGTGTGATGTGTAATGTGTGATGTGTGATGTGTGATGTGTGATGTGTATGTGTGATGTGTAATGTGTATGTGTATGTGTGATGTGTAATATGTGATGTGTGATGTGTGATGTGTATGTGTGATGTGTGATGTGTAATGTGTAATGTGTAATGTGTAATGTGTAATGTGTGATGTGTAATGTGTAATGTGTAATGTGTAATGTGTATGTGTAATGTGTGATGTGTGATGTGTAATGTGTAATGTGTAATGTGTAATGTGTAATGTGTAATGTGTATGTGTGATGTGTAATGTGTAATGTGTAATGTGTGATGTGTATGTGTGATGTGTAATGTGTAATGTGTAATGTGTAATGTGTATGTGTAATGTGTGATGTGTGATGTGTAATGTGTAATGTGTATGTGTGATGTGTAATGTGTAATGTGTAATGTGTAATGTGTGATGTGTGTGTGTAATGTGTAATGTGTGATGTGTAATGTGTAATGTGTATGTGTGATGTGTAATGTGTGATATGTGATGATGTGATGTGTGATGTGTATGTGTGATGTGTGATGTGTGATGTGTAATGTGTGATGTGTGATGTGTGATGTGTAATGTGTAATGTGTGATGTGTGATGTGTGATGTGTAATGTGTAATGTGTATGTGTGATGTGTGATGTGTGATGTGTAATGTGTAATGTGTGATGTGTAATGTGTAATGTGTGATGTGTAATGTGTGATGTGTAATGTGTATGTGTGATGTGTGATGTGTGATGTGTATGTGTGATGTGTGATGTGTAATGTGTAATGTGTAATGTGTATGTGTGATGTGTGATGTGTGATGTGTAATGTGTGATGTGTATGTGTGATGTGTGATGTGTACTGTGTAATGTGTAATGTGTAATGTGTGTGTGTAATGTGTAATGTGTGATGTGTAATGTGTAATGTGTAATGTGTGATGTGTAATGTGTATGTGTAATGTGTAATGTGTGATGTGTGATGTGTAATGTGTAATGTGTGATGTGTGATGTGTAATGTGTAATGTGTGATGTGTGATGTGTGATGTGTAATGTGTAATGTGTATGTGTAATGTGTAATGTGTGATGTGTGATGTGTAATGTGTATGTGTGATGTGTATGTGTGATGTGTGATGTGTAATGTGTATGTGTGATGTGTGATGTGTAATGTGTAATGTGTTATGTGTGATGTGTGATGTGTGATGTGTGATGTGTAATGTGTGATGTGTAATGTGTATGTGTAATGTGTAATGTGTAATGTGTATGTGTGATGTGTGATGTGTAATGTGTATGTGTGATGTGTGATGTGTGATGTGTGATGTGTGATGTGTAATGTGTAATGTGTAATGTGTGATGTGTGATGTGTAATGTGTAATGTGTATGTGTGATGTGTGTGTGTAATGTGTGATGTGTGATGTGTGATGTGTGATGTGTGATGTGTGATGTGTGATGTGTAATGTGTATGTGTGATGTGTGATGTGTGATGTGTATGTGTAATGTGTATGTGTAATGTGTATGTGTAATGTGTAATGTGTGATGTGTGATGTGTATGTGTAATGTGTAATGTGTGATGTGTATGTGTAATGTGTGATGTGTAATGTGTGATGTGTGATGTGTAATGTGTAATGTGTAATGTGTAATGTGTGATGTGTAATGTGTATGTGTGATGTGTGATGTGTAATGTGTGATGTGTAATGTGTGATCTGTGATGTGTAATGTGTATGTGTGATGTGTGATGTGTGATGTGTAATGTGTATGTGTGATGTGTGATGTGTAATGTGTATGTGTGATGTGTGATGTGTAATGATGTGATGTGTATGTGTGATGTGTAATGTGTAATGTGTATGTGTGATGTGTAATGTGTAATGTGTGATGTGTAATGTGTGATGTGTAATGTGTGATGTGTAATGTGTGATGTGTGATGTGTATGTGTGATGTGTGATGTGTAATGTGTATGTGTGATGTGTGATGTGTAATGTGTATGTGTGATGTGTGATGTGTAATGTGTGATGTGTGATGTGTAATGTGTAATGTGTAATGTGTATGTGTGATGTGTGATGTGTGATGTGTATGTGTGATGTGTAATGTGTAATGTGTATGTGTGATGTGTAATGTGTAATGTGTAATGTGTATGTGTGATGTGTAATGTGTAATGTGTAATGTGTGATGTGTAATGTGTAATGTGTAATGTGTATGTGTGATGTGTAATGTGTATGTGTGATGTGTGATGTGTGATGTGTAATGTGTGATGTGTATGTGTGATGTGTGATGTGTAATGTGTAATGTGTAATGTGTGTGTGTAATGTGTAATGTGTGATGTGTGATGTGTAATGTGTATGTGTGATGTGTGATGTGTATGTGTAATGTGTAATGTGTAATGTGTAATGTGTAATGTGTGATGTGTAATGTGTAATGTGTGTGTGTGATGTGTGATGTGTAATGTGTGATGTGTGATGTGTAATGTGTGATGTGTAATGTGTAATGTGTATGTGTAATGTGTATGTGTGATGTGTAATGTGTAATGTGTATGTGTGATGTGTGATGTGTGATGTGTAATGTGTAATGTGTGATGTGTATGTGTAATGTGTAATGTGTAATGTGTATGTGTGATGTGTGATGTGTAATGTGTGATGTGTGATGTGTGATGTGTAATGTGTATGTGTGATGTGTGATGTGTAATGTGTGATGTGTAATGTGTATGTGTGATGTGTGATGTGTGATGTGTAATGTGTATGTGTGATGTGTGATGTGTAATGTGTAATGTGTGATGTGTGATGTGTGATGTGTAATGTGTGATGTGTGATGTGTATGTGTGATGTGTATGTGTGATGTGTAATGTGTAATGTGTATGTGTGATGTGTGATGTGTAATGTGTAATGTGTGATGTGTGATGTGTATGTGTGATGTGTGATGTGTAATGTAATGTGTGTATGTGTGATGTGTGATGTGTAATGTGTAATGTGTGATGTGTAATGTGTAATGTGTAATGTGTGATGTGTGATTTGTATGTGTGATGTGTAATGTGTGATGTGATGTGTGATGTGATGTGTATGTGTGATGTGTAATGTGTAATGTGTAATGTGTAATGTGTGATGTGTGATCTGTATGTGTGATGTGTAATGTGTAATGTGTATGTGTGATGTGTGATGTGTAATGTGTGATGTAATGTGTGATGTGTGATGTGTGATGTGTAATGTGTGATGTGTAATGTGTAATGTGTATGTGTGATGTGTGATGTGTGATGTGTAATGTGTAATGTGTATGTGTGATGTGTAATGTGTGATGTGTAATGTGTGATGTGTGATGTGTAATGTGTGATGTGTGATGTGTAATGTGTAATGTGTAATGTGTAATGTGTGATGTGTGATGTGTATGTGTGATGTGTAATGTGTATGTGTGATGTGTGATGTGTAATGTGTAATGTGTATGTGTGATGTGTGATGTGTATGTGTGATGTGTGATGTGTGATGTGTAATGTGTATGTGTGATGTGTGATGTGTAATGTGTGATGTGTGATGTGTAATGTGTAATGTGTAATGTGTATGTGTGATGTGTGATGTGTAATGTGTATGTGTGATGTGTGATGTGTGATGTGTGATGTGTAATGTGTGATGTGTGATGTGTGATGTGTAATGTGTAATGTGTAATGTGTGATGTGTGATGTGTATGTGTAATGTGTATGTGTGATGTGTGATGTGTGATGTGTAATGTGTGATGTGTGATGTGTAATGTGTAATGTGTATGTGTGATGTGTGATGTGTGATGTGTATGTGTGATGTGTAATGTGTAATGTGTATGTGTGATGTGTAATGTGTAATGTGTAATGTGTATGTGTGATGTGTAATGTGTGATGTGTAATGTGTAATGTGTAATGTGTAATGTGTGATGTGTGATGTGTAATGTGTATGTGTGATGTGTGATGTGTGATGTGTAATGTGTGATGTGTATGTGTGATGTGTGATGTGTAATGTGTAATGTGTAACGTGTGTGTGTAATGTGTACGTGTGATGTGTAATGTGTAACGTGTGATGTGTGATGTGTGATGTGTAATGTGTAATGTGTGATGTGTAATGTGTAATGTGTAATGTGTAATGTGTGATGTGTGTGATGTGATGTGTAATGTGTAATGTGTGATGTGTAATGTGATGTGTATGTGTAATGTGTGATGTGTGATGTGTATGTGTGTAATGTGTATGTGTGATGTGTGATGTGTAATGTGTGATGTGTGATGTGTGATGTGTAATGTGTAATGTGTATGTGTAATGTGTAATGTGTGATGTGTAATGTGTATGTGTGATGTGTGATGTGTATGTGTGATGTGTGATGTGTGATGTGTAATGTGTAATGTGTATGTGTGATGTGTGATGTGTAATGTGTGTGTGTGATGTGTGATGTGTAATGTGTAATGTGTATGTGTAATGTGTGTGTGTGATGATGTGTGATGTGTAATGTGTAATGTGTATGTGTGATGTGTGATGTGTAATGTGTAATGTGTATGTGTGATGTGTAATGTGTAATGTGTGTGATGTGTGATGTGTGATGTGTAATGTGTAATGTGTATGTGTGATGTGTGATGTGTAATGTGTATGTGTGATGTGTGATGTGTGTGTGATGTGTGATGTGTAATGTGTATGTGTGATGTGTGATGTGTGATGTGTGATGTGTGATGTGTGATGTGTAATGTGTAATGTGTATGTGTGATGTGTGATGTGTGATGTGTAATGTGTGTGTGTGTGTGTGTGATGTGTAATGTGTAATGTGTAATGTGTAATGTGTGATGTGTGATGTGTAATGTGTAATGTGTATGTGTGATGTGTGATGTGTAATGTGTAATGTGTATGTGTGATGTGTGATGTGTGATGTGTGTGTGTGATGTGTGATGTGTGATGTGTATGTGTGATGTGTGATGTGTAATGTGTGTGATGTGTGATGTGTAATGTGTGATGTGTGATGTGTGATGTGTGATGTGTGATGTGTAATGTGTAATGTGTATGTGTGATGTGTGATGTGTGTGTGTGATGTGTGATCTGTGATGTGTGATGTGTGATGTGTATGTGTGATGTGTGATGTGTAATGTGTAATGTGATGTGTGATGTGTAATGTGTATGTGTGATGTGTGATGTGTGATGTGTGATGTGTGATGTGTATGTGTGATGTGTGATGTGTAATGTGTAATGTGTATGTGTGATGTGTGATGTGTGATGTGTATGTGTGATGTGTGATGTGTGTGTGTGTGTGATGTGTGATGTGTGATGTGTGTTTATGATGTATGTGTGATGTGTGATGTGTGTGTAATGTGTATGTGTGTGTGTGATGTGTGTGTGTGATGTGTGTGTAATGTGTGATGTGTGTTTATGATGTGTGTGTGATGTGTGTGTAATGTGTATGTGTGTGTGTGTGTGATGTGTGTGTAATGTGTGATGTGTGTTTATGATGTGTGTTTATGATGTGTGTGTGATGTGTGTGTAATCTGTATGTGTGATGTGTGTGTGTGATGTGTGTGTAATGTGTGATGTGTGTTTATGATGTGTGTGTGATGTGTGTGTAATCTGTATGTGTGATGTGTGTGTGTGTGTGTGTGTGTGATGTGTGTGTGTGATGTGTGATGTGTAATGTGTGATGTGTGATGTGTGATGTGTGTTTATGATGTATGTGTGATGTGTGATGTGTGTGTAATGTGTATGTGTGTGTGTGATGTGTGTGTAATCTGTATGTGTGATGTGTGTGTAATGTGTGATGTGTGTTTATGATGTGTGTGTGATGTGTGTGTAATCTGTATGTGTGATGTGTGTGTGTGTGATGTGTGTGTAATGTGTGATGTGTGTTTATGATGTGTGTGTGATGTGTGTGTAATCTGTATGTGTGATGTGTGTTTATGATGTGTGTGATGTGTGTAATGTGTATGTGTGATGTGTGTGTGATGTGTGTGTGATGTGTGATGTGTATGTGTGATGTGTGTGTGTGATGTGTGTGTGTGATGTGTGTGTGTGTGTGATGTGTATGTGTGATGTGTGTGTGTAATCTGTATGTGTGATGTGTGTGTGTGATGTGTGTGTAATGTGTGATGTGTGTTTATGATGTGTGATGTGTATATGTGATGTGTGTGTAATGTGTGATATGTGTGTAATGTGTGATGTGTGTGTAATGTGTGATATGTGTGATGTGTGTGTAATGTGTGATGTGTGTGTGATGTGTGTGTGTGTGATGTGTATATGTGATGTGTGTGTAATGTGTGATATGTGTGTAATGTGTGATGTGTGTGTAATGTGTGATGTGTGTGTAATGTGTGATATGTGTGTAATGTGTGGTGTGTGTGTGATGTGTATATGTGATGTGTGTGTAATGTGTGATATGTGTGTAATGTGTGATGTGTGTGTAATGTGTGATGTGTGTGTAATGTGTGATATGTGTGTAATGTGTGATGTGTGTGTGATGTGTATATGTGATGTGTGTGTAATGTGTGATATGTGTGTAATGTGTGATGTGTGTGTAATGTGTATGTGTGATGTGTATGTATGTGTGTGATGTGTGTGTAATGTGTGATGTGTGATGTGTGTGTAATGTGTGTGTGTGATGTGTGTAACGTGTCCTTCAGGACACCTACACCACCCGATGTCACAGGAAGGCCATAAAGATCATCAAGGACAACAACCACCCAAACCACTGCCTGTTCACCCCGCATCATCAAGATGGGACCGAGAGACTGAAAAACAGCTTCTATCTCAATGCCATCAGACTGTTAAACAGCCATCACTAACATTGAGTGGCTGCTGTCAACATACTGACTCAAATCTCTAGCCACTTTAACAATAACAAATTGGATGTAATAAATGTATCACTAGTCACTTTAAATAATGCCACTTTATATAATGTTTACATACCCTACATTACTCATCTCTTATGTATATACTGTACTCTATACCATCTAGTGCATCTTGCCTATGCCGTTCGGCCATCGCTCATTCATATATTTATATGTAAATATTCTTATTCATTTCTTTACACTTGTGTGTGTATAAGGTAGTTGTTGTAAAATTGTTAGATTACTTGTTAGATATTACCGCACGGTCGGAACTAGAAGCACAAGCATTTCGCTACACTCGCATTAACATCTGCTAACCATGTGTATGTGACCAATAACATTTGATTTGATTTGATTTGATGACTACATCTTTCAAATTTCTATTATTTTCTCACTCAGACACAACCATCACCAAAACTCTATGTACCTACAGGCCAATTAGCACATGTTAACATACTCTTTTCAAAACTGTTCAATGTAAGTTCATAAGCTAACATAACACAAGATTGAATAAGACAGAAATTTGCTACATTTCTACTGTAATACCATGTTGAAATATATTCCACATCTAAAAAATGAAATACAATCAAAATAATTTGACCAACCACAGCTGACTCCCATTGTAGCTGAACACCTACACTGGTGTTAGTCTTTCCATTTCATTACCATCTATACAAAAGGGGACATCTTAGGAATTATGCTGTACTGTAATGTAAACATGGACCCAGACAGAGATAGAGAAGTGGCTGACAGAGGAAGAAGAGTGGCTGGGAGAGGAAGAAGAGTGGCTGGGAGAGGAAGAAGAGTGGCTGGGAGAGGAAGAAGAGTGGCTGGGAGAGGAAGAAGAGTGGCTGGGAGAGGAAGAAGAGTGGCTGGGAGAGGAAGAAGAGTGGCTGGGAGAGGAAGAAGAGTGGCTGGGAGAGGAAGAAGAGTGGCTGGGAGAGGGAGAGGAGTACATATGCATGGTGGAAGAAGACTGAGAGGAAGATCAAGAGCTGTAGTCACATATGAGATTAGGGCTACTATAATTGATCCTGTAATAAATCATGGTCTATCAACGAGAGGCTGGTCTGAGAGTGTAGACAAATCTGCAACGGTCAACAGTGCCATCTATTGTGAGAAATTTCCATCAAAAGAACAGGTAAGACTGAACTGCACATTACAGAAGTAAATTGAGCAAAGCCTCCAAACCCACTTGTGTGTAATTGTTTTTGTATTTCTCCTAAGGACCCAACGGTTACCTTCCACAGGCGGGAGAGGTGGGATATTCACTGCTGTGCAGGAAACTACAATTGTTGATATGGTCATCAGAAACAAAGGCATAAAACTCACAGAGATTCGGGACAGAGTGTTGGCAGACAACATTACATTTGGAAATATTCACAATGTAAGCATAAAAACTCTTTCTAGAGTCCTGAAACAACATCAGGATGAACCAGTTGTACACTGTCCCCTTGGAGAGGAACTCTGAATGAGTCAGGAACCAATAAGTCCAGGTAAGATGACTATAAAATACAGAACTGGTTCTGAACAAAACCAAACAGGACAGAGGCACACCATGGCAGGTTTTAAGGTATAATGTAAACTACCGTAGTAGCCTAACTCTTATGTTGCCTTGTGGATGTATTTTAGAGAGTCATGGAGATTGAAGCCAGGCAAACACCCCACATATTCATCTTTGTGGATGTATTTTAGAGAGTCATGGAGATTGAAGCCAGGCAAACACCCCACATATTCATCTTTGTGGATGAGGCTGGTTTCAACTAGGCCAAAACACGGCAGCGAGGAAGGAATGTGATTGGGAAAAGAGCCACAGTGGATGTCCCGGGCCAGAGGGGTGCCAACATCACAATGTGTGCAGCAATATCCTCTGTTGGATTGCTGTTACACAAACTGCTAATTGGGCCATACAACACCTTTCATTCCTGGATGACCTCTATGGAAGGGTTGTGCCAGGTGAGGAAAGGGTTGCAGTGAGGCGAAATCGACCAACGTTTGTAATAGTGTGGGACAATGTGGCATTTCACCAGTCCCGTGCAGTCACAGAGTGGTTTACAGCCCATCCCAGGATGGTGTCACTTTTCCTCCCACCTTACTCTCCATTCCTCAACCCTATAGAGGAATTATTTCCCTCATGGAGGTGGAAGGTTTATGACCACCGTCCACATGATCAAATGTTCCTCCTGGACGCAATGTATGCTGGATGCCTGGACATATCTGCAGAAGATTGTCAGTGATGGACCAAGCTTGCCAAAAGATTATTTTTTAGGTGTATTGCCCAAGATGTGGATGTGGATGAGAACCTGTGGCCAAATGCAGAAGACAGGGTTGACTAGCATTGCTACTGTATCTGTATCGGTAGATGGTGTATATACAAATTCTTGTATTTTGGAATCACTCAATGCTAAAGAATGACAAAACATATTGAAGCATATTGCATCATGTCTGATTCATTCCTATAACATAAAGTGCAGTGAATTCTAAACAGTAGAGAGGTGTCCTTCTTGTTTTTTTTCAAAGAAAACATTATGTAATGCTACCTGTTGTTAGTGTTGTTTAGGTTGTTGTTTTATGAGTGACAAAGTGTGCTTGTTGGGTGACAACCTTTGCTGGTGTCATGGAGGAATGAGTTGATTCGAGACACGTATGAAGAGTTTTGGTAGTTTTAGTGCATTTTGGATGTGAAATGAACTGCTGTGCCAAGCTGAAAGTTGGTTAGGAGAACTGTGTGAAGAGTTTTGAAAAAGTGACCTAAGTATTGAGAAATGGTTACTAGCGATTGTAAAAAAAAACTGTAACAGCTCATTAACACCAATTCATTATGGGCTGTTGCTCCGTCCTTTGAGAAGCATTAGGACAGGCGGAGCAGGCCCTTGCCAATTAGCCTCCCAGTGAGAAATACTCCCTGTGTGTGTGTGTGTGTGTGTGTGTGTGTGTGTGTGTGTGTGTGTGTGTGTGTGTGTGTGTGTGTGTGTGTGTGTGTGTGTGTGTGTGTGTGTGTGTGTGTGTGTGTGTGTGTGTGTGTGTGTGTGACAGAGAGCTGGGTGAGGTAGGGAATGGGTGCGGAGGTTACGGGGGCACAGGGGACTGATGATAGGGCAGGGCAGGGCACAGTGCTTCTCACCGACCGGGTCTTCTCCTCACCCTGTGTATTGTACAGTCATGCTGTAAGTAGGGCCTCTGCCCTTACTGCCCTTACTAGCCACTGCTTAAACATGCCAAACACAAAACAAGATAAAGCAGAGGAATTTGTCAGTGTACCAAAATTATGGTTGGTGTGTTCTTCACATGCCTTCACTGTGACCCAGAAATCTTGGAGAGGCGTTCAGAAAGTGGGGGTGGGGGTGGGGTGGATCAAAATTCATGCAGCATTGTTCACTGGGAGGACAGGACCAAGCAAGATCGCCAAATCTAAGCCTGTTCCACCCACAATGCAAGAGTGACTTTGTACGGCTGTCATCAGGGCCCAAATGGCAGCCTATCGTCTGTCCTTTAGTTCAAAAGCAGACCAGAGAAAGAGAGAAAGAAAGAATCCTCTTATTATCAGGGAAATAAATAGTGGCATATGGACGAGCCGCACACAATTCCTCCAGATGTGGTTTATATTGGGGTTTGGGCACCATTTTGGTGCAGAACGTATTTCTACTTTAGCAAAGAGGCTGATGAGGTAAGGGATCATTATATACCAGGCTTTTCTTTTGAAGAGTTCCATTTTCTCCCGACCCCCAAACTGGAAGAAAAGAAAAACCATGAAACCTATTTTCCATTACGTCTCTTCTATAAAGCGCTGCCCAGTGCCGAAGTGACAGAGCCCCCCCAAAAAATTGGGCCCAAGCCGTCACCTGTCAATCACACATCAATGCAAAATAAGTCGATTTGAACTGTCAGCACTGTCAGATCCCTGAAAACACAATAACAGCGACAAAAGTTAGATCTGTGTTGCGATGGCCGATGAGCGATGTTTCCCTCTGTACCTCTCTTCTCCCCTTAATTACAATAAGTAATAGGATTGTCAACCACCAAGGAGTGACAGCTTAAAAGAAACGCTTTCCAGTTGAAATGTGCCTTTGAGGGCCGATTTTCCAGGGCTTTTTTCCCCCGTCACTTTAAAGCTCGATCCAGTTCAGCAGCCCTTTCAGTGTAACTGGGATACAAATCCATGCCATCTATCAGAGACCCAGAATGAGCGTCAAAAATCTGCATTACATCTGGCTCTTTTTTAAAGGGCTCTCTTTTGGCTTCTCCTGGAGCGGAGGCCCTTTTATTGCGGTCCACTTTAGTTTGCCAAGTGTCTCTGTTACTGGGATTCGTCATAGGGGAGTCAGAGAATCGCAGGCGAGACAATGCTAGCGGACAGCATTTCATCCCAGCCCAACGTCTTTAACTTATCTCTGGAACACCATTGTCATGCCGACTGCCTGCCAAAGAGCTAAAGAGCCTACCCCGGGCCAGCCCGTAAAAAATAAGACCTAGTCGCTATTCGCTGAGGTGATTTCTCAGTTAGCCAGTCGTGTTAGCAGACTATTTTCTTTGGTCCTTCCCCTTTTTTCTTGCCTCCAGCAGAAGGTTCAACAGATACCAGTAGTGGTTCTGTTTTAGCCATGGTGTCTTAGCGCGGTGGCAGCTAGGCAGGCAGGCAGGCAGCGGATGCAAGCGATAACAGTCCTCAGCCAAGGGCTACTACTGTGCCTTGGCTCCTTTTGTGGGCGATTTCAAGGCCCACTCACGCCATCCGCCCTCCTGGAGGCTCCACAAAAGGGACACATTTGCAACCTTTCAGAACGATTTCCTTCCTCTTTGTTAAGAAGGAGAAAATCACATTCAGATGCCGCCTTAAGAAAACCCGTAGATCATTTTGAACAGCTCAGGAATAGATTGGATCCAAGCAGAGACAGATGTGGGGAGAGAGTAGTAGGGCACACTACTGATGCCCCATGGCCTACACCGGTGCCTCTATGTTCAAAGACCACCACACAATTAGCGTTAGTGTGTTTGTAAATGCTAAGTGCTTTTTCAAAGTGTGATGCTACACTAGGTCCTGATCGAAGAGACATCTAAAATCCCTTTCAAGTATCAAACATGTTTGCCATCAAACATGTCACTTTTGAACTTTGATGTACTAAATACACACTGGTCATGTTATCCAATGGACGTACACATCCTATTCTCTTCCCAACAGCAGAAATATGACAAATATATATAAGAATAAAAAATCAATTATCTGGCCATGTAAATTCATAATTCAGCCTCCATATTTATCACAGAGAGAGAGAGAGAGAGAGACAGAGAGAGAGAGAGCAAGAGAGAGAGAGAGAGAGAGAGAGAGAGAGAGAGAGAGAGAGAGAGAGAGAGAGAGAGAGAGAGAGAGAGAGAGAGACAGAGAGAGGGAGACAGAGAGAGAGAGCAGAGAGAGAGACAGAGAGAGAGCACAATCACCAGATGGTACCTCAAAGTATTGGTAAAGTAGTATGGGTTTTGTATGGGTTTTGTATGGGTACATCTGTGCTGACTTCAAAATGAGGGGTGTTGTACAAAACAAAGTAATCAGCGATTGGATCATCTCTAACCAATCAGAGTATCAATGCCAATGACGAATTTTGAAACCGTCTCTTTAACCACGTGTTTTCTGTCTCTCTGTGTGACCAATCAGAAGGGTTAGAATGTGTTCACGTGAAAAACAAATGGCGAAATACTCAGATCCAGACTCATTGTGGTGAAGAAGCTAACGTGGGTGTGGCGTAGAGTTTGGGCGGAGCAAGGAATTTGGATAGCCTGGCAAGTCATTATTGTCAACGTTCCACAGATGCCACACTGATGTCCAGAAGTAGAATGGGGACAAATTACTGTTTCGCCTAGTGATGTAGTCGAGGCGCTAAACCTGGAATTCCAAGTCCCCTGTGCTCCAGCCCGAGTCCCAGTCTGCAGTGACGTGTATTCATGGATGCCAAGGGAAGTCAGGCCTCCACAATACATGTACCAACAAAAAAACATTCAAATGAATTGATCTTTCATCTCTCTGTGTTTCATAAATGTTCTTCAATTCGCAAGAGCCTGAATGTATCTCACAGGAGAAAGCATCCGAGCTAAACAGCGCCCCTCTGTCTCAGTATGTGTAGAGTATCCACCTCACCTCATATCTGACATCATATCTAGCGAACGTAACAGCGCCTCTCTGTCTCAGTATGTGTAGAGTATCCACCTCACATCATATCTGACATCATATCTAGCGAACGTAACAGCGCCTCTCTGTCTCAGTATCTGTAGAGTATCCACCTCACATCATATCTGACATCATATCTAGCGAACGTAACAGCGCCTCTCTGTCTCAGTATGTGTAGAGTATCCACCTCACATCATATCTGACATCATATCTAGCGAACGTAACAGCGCCTCTCTGTCTCAGTATCTGTAGAGTATCCACCTCACATCATATCTGACATCATATCTAGCGAACGTAACAGCGCCTCTCTGTCTCAGTATGTGTAGAGTATCCACCTCACATCATATCTGACATCATATCTAGCGAACGTAACAGCGCCTCTCTGTCTCAGTATCTGTAGAGTATCCACCTCACATCATATCTGACATCATATCTAGCGAACGTAACAGCGCCTCTCTGTCTCAGTATGTGTAGAGTATCCACCTCACATCATATCTGACATCATATCTAGCGAACGTAACAGCGCCTCTCTGTCTCAGTATGTGTAGAGTATCCACCTGACATCATATCTAGCTTACGTTGATTGGACCACGTCGTTTTTGGTATCTTTTAGTTGTCACCGTATTAGAAGGTGATTTGACTTGATGATGTTGAAATGTTGAAGTATAAATGGTGCCTGGAATAGTGGAGGCAGCTCCTTATGTTAACTCTCTGTGGTTCTCAATCAATAGTTGTTTAGTAAAAAGTCAGAAACATTAACTTGCTTGACCATGTTGTAGGTCATATAACTGTTTGCTACAAGCAATATGATTTGTAGACTTCACCAGACAGAGGTTTCTCTCTGGTTTTGTGACTAAACAAAGGTGTGGTTGAATTTATTCTGCCACTATATCTTCTTACTGTCTCGGCCTTATGCCTATATATCAGTGGCAAGGCATATGAACTAACAGGTTCTAGAGCAAACAACGCAATTATCACAACACACACAGTAGGTTCTAATATTTTATCTGGACTGGCTTCCCAGACCCACCCACCTCTACTACAAGTCAGAGTCAATCATGGTCGAGTCATGAGTCCCTGTGGCTGAAATCTGAGTGTCCATGCTCGAGTCCCAGTCCAACAGTCTGAGTCACTGGGTCCCCATGAACTCAAAATAAAGATATTTATCCAGTCAGATATAGTGTAGTGGTTAGAGGGAGGCCACGTTCAGTTGCTAAATGTTCTGCAACGTTGCAGATAAAAACTTCTGTTAATAGAGCCAACGTTATTCCTTATTCAACATGTCAGAGAGGCATGTCTGTTCTACGTAGCATACTTCTGTCTGAACGTTCCAAAACCTTTACGTTCTGCTGAATGTGCCCCCAGGTTGTTAGCTACAGCTAGCTAACATGACTGAACAAGGTAATAGCATAAACAATTATGGGTCATATCTTTTGATGCAGTGGAGAAAGTGTGAGTGTTGAGCAATGTTACATGAACTTTTCTATACTCAAGGGAGAGAAAAACATGTCTAGACTGTGGAGCGGGTAGAGCGTGTCGAAAGCATCAAGTTCCTGTCCACATCACTGAAGAATTAACATGGTCGACAAACACCCACACAGTTGTGAATAGGACACGACAGCACCTCTTCCCCCCCTGGAGACTGAAAAGATTTGGCCCTCAGATCCTCAAACAGTTATGGCTGCATCGTCTGGCAACTGCAAGGAGCTACAGAGGGTATTTTAGTTATTTATATTCGTTATTTTACCAGGTAAGTTGACTAAGAACACATTCTCATTTACAGCAACGACCTGGGGAATAGTTACAGGGGAGAGGAGGGGGATGAATGAGCCAATTGTAAACTGGGAATTATTAGCTGACCATGATGATGATTTGAGGGCAAGATTGGGAATTTAGCCAGGACACCAGGGTTAACACCCCTACTCTTACAATAAGTGCCATGGGATCTTTAATGATGTCAGAGAGTCAGGACACCCGTTTAACGTCCCAAACAAAGTGTCCCCAATCACTGCCCTGGGGCATTGGGATATTTTTTTAGACCAGAGGAAAGAGTGCTTCCTACTGGCCCTCAAACACCACTTCCAGCAGCATCTGGTCTCCCATCCAGGAACTGACCAGGACCAACCCTGCTTAGCTTCAGAAGCAAGCCAGCAGGGTGGTATGCTGCCGGCGATTGTATTGGTTACAGCTCAGTACATCACTGGGGCTGAGCTCCCTGCCATCCAGGACCTCTTTACCAGGTGGTGTCAGAGGAAGATCAAAGACTCCAGCCACCCAAGCCATGGACTATTCTCTCTGCTACCATATGGCAAGCAGTACCAGTACACCAAGTCTGGAACCAACAGAACCCTGAACAGCTTCTAACCCCAAGCCATAGACTATTCTCTCTGCTACCATATGGCAAGCAGTACCAGTACACCAAGTCTGGAACCAACAGAACCCTGAACAGCTTCTAACCCCAAGCCATAAAACTGATGGGGCAGCAGGGTAGCCTAGTGGTTAGAGCGCTGGACTAGAAACCGAAAGGGTTTTCAAATCCCCAAATGACAAAACTGTCCTTCTGCCCATGAACAGGCAGTTAACCCACTGTTCCTAGGCTGTCATTGAAAATAATAATTTCTTCTTAACTTACTTGCCTAGTTAAATAAAGAATAATAATATTTAATCAAATGTCTACCCGGACTACCTGCGACTACTTTAAAAAAAAATACTAACTATCTTCTACTGACTCCATGCACACACACTGGACTCTACCCACACACTCACCCATATTTACACTGACACCCCAACACACACACACACATAACATGCACACACATGCATACTGAGAGCACACACATACTTTCACACTCCCCTCATACACTGCTACTCCTGTTCCACAAACCCTGCTGCTTCAGCTCAGTCAATATATTATCTATTATCTATCCTGCTGCCTAGTTACTCCCTGTATGTAGCCATGTTATCACCTGGTACTCCCTGTATATAGCCATGTTATCACCTGGTACTCCCTGTATATAGCCATGTTATTACCTGGTACTCCCTGTATATAGCCATGTTATCACCTGGTACTCCCTGTATATAGCCATGTTATTACCTGGTACTCCCTGTATATAGCCATGTTATCACCTGGTACTCCCTGTATATAGCCATGTTATCACCTGGTACTCCCTGTATATAGCCATGTTATTACCTGGTACTCCCTGTATATAGCCATGTTATCACCTGGTACCCCCTGTATATAGCCATGTTATCACCTGGTACTCCCTGTATATAGCCATATTATCACCTGGTACTCCCTGTATATAGCCATATTATCACCTGGTACTCCCTGTATATAGCCATATTATCACCTGGTACTCCCTGTATGTAGCCATGTTATTTTTACTCATTATTGTTATTTGTTATTCACTGTGTATTTATTCCTCATGTCACTATTTATATTGTTAATCTTTATCTTTAAGTCTGTTGGGGAAAGACCTGTAAGTAAGCATGTCACTGTTAGTCTACACCTGTTGTTTTGGAAGCATCTGACAAATAAGATTTGATTTTGATTTGACTGTTGTTTTACTATTGAACTTAATGCTGCAAAAGTTGTTTTATTTAGTCAAGCAGCTTGTGTTTCGTAACCAGGCAACGGGTATCTCAAATCAAATAATCAAATCAAATCAAATGTATTTATATAGCCCTTCGTACATCAGCTGATATCTCAAAGTGCTGTATAGAAACCCAGCCTAAAACCCCAAACAGCAAGCAATGCAGGTGTAGAAGCACGGTGGCTAGGAAAAACTCCCTAGAAACCTAGAGAGGAACCAGGCTATGTGGGGTGGCCAGTCCTCTTCTGGCTGTGCCGGGTGGAGATTATAACAGAACATGGCCAAGATGTTAAAATGTTCATAAATGACCAGCATGGTCCAATAATAATAATCACAGGCAGAACAGTTGAAACTGGAGCAGCAGCACGGCCAGGTGGACTGGGGACAGCAAGGATTCATCATGTCAGGTAGTCCTGAGGCATGGTCCTAGGGCTCAGGTCCTCCGAGAGAGAGAAAGAAAGAGAGAAGGATAGAGTTAGAGAGAGCATACTTAAATTCACACAGGACACCGGATAGGACAGGAGAAGTACTCCAGATATAACAAACTGACCCTAGTCCCCCTTTGTATAGCCCAGAAAGATCTCCGCCACAGCACAACCCAAGTGGGGCGCCAACCCAGCCTAATGTTAGCTAGCTGGGGCGGCAGCGTAGCCTAGTGGTTAGAGCGTTGGACTAGCAACCGTAAGGTTGCGAGTTCAAACCCCCGAGCTGACAAGGTACAAATCTGTCGTTCTGCCCCTGAACAGGTAGTTAACCCACTGTTCCCAGGCCGTCATTGAAAATAAGAATATGTTCTTAACTGACTTGCCTGGTTAAATAAAGGTAAAATAAATAAATAAAAAATGGAACCTAGTTGGTGAGAATTAGCTACCTGCAGATTCATGTATGGTGCATGGTAGTATGGGTTAGGATTTTGGGTCTTAACAAAAGACTCCACGATGCAAGTAACCATTTCACTGTAGCGTTTACCCCTTCTGTATCCAGTGCATGTGACTAATAAACAATGATATAATGTGTGTTTACCAGAGACAGTAATGTGAAGAACAACATGACCTGCACCAAAGTCCGATTCGGATATAGGCCAAGGACTAGATTTTTTTTGTGTATTTTTACTACTACTCTTTTCTACTACTTTTTTTTTTTACCACTTTTAGTCTTAATATTTGTTTGTTTACTACACTACTTTACTGACTGTGTTTAGCACATGACCTCACACATGAATCCTCAAAGAGATGAATGGGGGTAAGGCTTAATATGGTGTGAAAGATGCTGAATGGGTGTAGACAAAGAAGAGCTCTCCAATAGGTGTAGTAAAACATTCACGGACCATTTTCTCAAAAGTGGGGTTAAAAGTGTATCAACTTTCAAAGCAGAAGGACTTTCCCATTGCTCCTCAACTGCAGTGTAAGATATATCATTTTATAGTGCAGAGTCTCTACTTTCATCCAATGTAAAAAACACAATATCACATTTTGCTACTGTACATACAACCAAATCAAGGTGGTGGGCCACATTTTGCGTAACAGCACACATTACATCAATCAGAGAGCATTATGATCACCAATCAACAAATCAGGGAGCCTGTCACTGAGAGGTCAATGATGAATTTGTCAGAGAGGTCTGGTGTTTATTGAATACAAAGGAGACACAGCTGAGCTGCTAGGGCTGTCAATGGGAACTGGGGTCATAAACTCTGACTTTGAGCACTGTGACCGGGACTGGTAATTGTCTAAATTGGTGGGAAAAGCTCTGGAATTCTATGAGTAGTGGTGCCGGAGTGACGCTGTGTGTGTGGGTTGAGCGGAGCGCACACACAAACACACACAGAGTTACAGTGCTTTGCAAAATAATTCACCCCCTTGGCGTTTTTACAATTTTGTTGGATTACAACCTGTAATTTAAAGGGATTTTTTGGGATTTCATACAATATACATACACAAAATAGCCCAAATTGGTGAAGTGAAATGAAAAAATAACTTGTTTCATAAAATTCTAAACATTTTATAACGGAAAAGTGGTGAGTACATATGTATTCACCCCCTTTGCTACGAAGCCCCTAAATAAGATCTGGTGCAACCAATTACCTTCAGAAGTCACATAATTACTCAAATAAAGTCCACCTGTGTGCAATCTAAGTGTCCCATGATCTGTAACATGATCTCAGTATATCTACACCTGTTCTGAAAGGCCCCAGAGTCTGCAACCCCACTAAGCAAGCGGCACCATGAAGACCAAGGACCTCTCCAAACAGGTCAGGGACGAAGTTGTGGAGAAGTACAGATCAGGATTGGGTAGAAAAATGTATCTGAAACTTTGAACATCCCATGGAGCACCATTAAATCCATTATAAAAAATGGAAAGAATATGTATGGCATGACAACAAACCAAGCCCACCAAACCTTACGGACCAGGCAAGGAGGGCATTAATCAGTGAGGCAACAAAGAGACCAAAGATAACCCTGAAGGAGCTGTAAAGCTCCACAGCGGAGATTGGAGTATCCGTCCAAAGGTCCACTTTACGCCGTACACTCCACAGAGCTGGGCTTTACAAAAGAGTGGCCAGAAGAAAGCCATTGCTTAAAGAAAAAAATTAGCTAACACCTTTGGTGTTCGTCAAAAGGCATGTGGGAGACTCCCCAAACATATGGAAGAAGATACTCTGGTCAGATGAGACTAAAATTGAGCTTTTTGGCCATCAAGGAAAACGCTATGTCTGGCGCAAATCCAACACCTCTCATTACCCCTGATGTTTTTCATCAGCAGGGACTGGGATTCTGGTCAGAATTGAAGGAATGATGGATGCCACTAAATACAGGGAAATTCTTGAGGGAAACCTGTTTCAGTTTTTAAGAGATTTGAGACTGGTACAGAGGTTCACCTTCCAGCAGGACAATGACCCTAAGCATACTGCTAAAGCAACACTCAAGTGGTTTAAGGGGAACATTTAAACGTCTTGGAATGGCCTAGTCAAAGCCCAGACCTCAATCCAATTGAGAATCTGTGGTATGACTTAAAGATTGCTGTACCCCAGCGAACACATCCAACTTGAAGGAGCTGGAGCAGTTTTGCCTTGAAGAATGGGCAAAAATCCCAGTGGCTAAATGTTCCAAGCTTATAAAGACATACCCCAAGAGACTTGCAGCTGTAATTTCTGCTAAATGTGGCTGTACAAAGTATTGACTTTGGGGGGGGTGAATAGTTATGCACGCTCACGTTTTCTGTTTTTTAAAAAATCTTATTTCTTGTTTTATTTCACAATAAAAAACATTTTGGATCTTCAAAGTGAAAGGCATGTCGTGTAAATCAAATTATACAAACCCCCCCAAAATCATTCTTAATTCCAGGTTGTAAGGCAACAAAGTAGGAAAAATGACGAGGGTGGTGAATAATTTCACAAGCCACTGTATACGCTAGGTCCCAGGGTGAACGTAAAGGAATTTCACCTTTTAATCCAGGCATTGGCAACTCCAGTCCTCGTGGGCCTGACTGGTGTCACACTTTCGCCCCAGCCCATTTTTTGCCCCGGCTAATTTATTAAAAATAAAATACCTTATTACCTTATTTACATAAGTATTCAGACCCTTTGCCATGAGACTCGAAATTGAGCTCAGGTGCATCCTGTTACCATTTTTCATCCATGAGATGTTTCTACAACTTGTTTGAAGTCCACATGTGGTACATTCAATTGATTGGACATGGTTAGAAAGACACCTGTCCATATAAGGTCCCACAGTTGACAGTACATGTCAGATTATAAACCAAGCCATCAGGTCGAAGGAATTGTCCATAGAGCTTCGAGACAGGATTGTGTCGAGGCACAGATCTGGGGAAGGGTACCAAAACATTTCTGCAGCTTTGAATGTCCCCAAGAACACAATGGCTTCCATCATTCTTAAATGAAAGAAGTTTGGAACCACTAAGACTCTTCTTAGAGCTGGCCGACCCGGCCAAACTGAGCAACCGGAGAAGGGTCTTGTTCAGGGAGGTGACCAAGAACCCAATGGTCACTCTGACAGAGCTCTAGAGTTCCTCTGTGGAGATGGGAGAACCTTCCAGAAGAACAACCATCTCTGCAGCACTCCACCAATCAGGCCTTTATGGTAGAGTGGCCAGATGGAAGACACTCCTCAGTAAAAGGCACATGACAGCCCACTTGGAGTTTGCCAAAAGGCACCTAAAGGACTTTCAGACCATGAGAAACAAGATTCTCTGGTCTGATGAAATCAAGATTGAACTCTTTGGCCTGATTGCCAAGCGTTACGCCTGGAAGAAACCTGGCACCATCCCTATGGTGAAGCATAGTGGTGGTAGCATCATGCTGTGTGGATGTTTTTCAGAAGCAGGGACCGGGAGAATAGTCAGGATCAAGGGAAAGGTGAACGGAGCAAAGTACAGAGAGATCCTTGATGAAAACCTGCTCCAGAGCGCTCAGGACCTTTCGACTGGGGCCAAAGTTCACCTTCCAACGAGAGAACGACCATAAGCACACAGCCAAGACAACGCAGGAGTGGCTTTGGGACAAGTCTCTGAATGTCCTTGAGTGGCCCAACCAGAGCCCGGACTTGAACCTGATCGAACATCTCTGGGGAGACCTGAAAGTAGCTGTGCAGCGACACTCCCCATCCAACCTGACAGAGCTTGAGAAGATCTGTAGAGAAGAATAGGATAAACTACCCAAATACAGGTGTTCTGAGATTGTAAGAAGACTATAGGCTAATCACTGCCAATTATGCTTCAACAAAGTACTGGGTAAAGGTTCTGAATACTTATGTACATGTGATATTTCAGTTTTTTTAAATACATTTTGCACATTACATTTTTTTTAAATAGCTTTATCATTATTGGGTATTGTGTTGATCCATTGTAGAATAAGGCTGTAATGTAACAAAATGTGGAAAAAGTCATGTGGTCTGAATAATTTCCAAATGCACTGTAGATACTGTATTCTAGTCAAGGCCTACCCTATTTAACTATTGTTGTACATAAACTATTCTACAGATATACTACATATTCTATCCATATACTGTCCATGTTGTCTATATATTTATACTCCCGACTCCGACTTTGCTCGTCCTTATATTTCTTAATTCCCTTCTTTAATAAGATCTGCTATACATCTGTATGCAACCAATATAATTATTTTTAATTTGATGATTTTCAGTTTATAATGGATGGGATGGGGAAAAAGTGTGGCACATCTCCGACCCCGAGGACTGGAGATGCCCATGCCTGCTCTAACCGGTTCCCTTCCTCCCTGACTGGGAGAAAGAGGGAATGGGGGGAGGAGGGAGTAGAGGGATGCGGTAAGGGTCAGTAGAGGAGAGGTATGTGGTCAAGTATCCACGGTCACATCAGGTCATAGAGGTCCATTTGTGGTCATTGGATTAGGGTCAGAGGTTGTGGTCATTGATTTAGGGTCAGAGGTTGTGGTCATTGGATTAGGGTCAGAGGTTGTGGTCATTGATTTAGGGTCAGAGGTTGTGCCATTGATTTAGGGTCAGAGGTTGTGGTCGTTGGTTTAGGGTCAGATGTTGTGGTCATTGATTTAGGGTCAGAGGTTGTGGTCATTGATTTAGGGTCAGAGGTTGTGGTCATTGGTTTAGGGTCAGAGGTTGTGGTCATTGATTTAGGGTCAGAGGTTGTGGTCATTGGTTTAGCGTCAGAGGTTGTGGTCATTGGTTTAGGGTCAAAGGTTGTGGTCAGAGCTGCCGGTTATTGTAGCTGAAGGCCTTGTTATGGTCTGGATCTGCGGTCGGGTGTGTATTCACTAGTTCATAGAGGAGGCCTTTGGGTCAGTCAGTAGCTGGTTGATAGAGGGGGCCTTTGGGTCAGTCAGTAGCTGGTTGATAGAGGAGGCCTTTGGGTCAGTCAGTAGCTGGTTGATAGAGGAGGCCTTTGGTTCAGTCAGCAGCTGGTTGATAGAGGAGGCCTTTGGGTCAGTCAGCAGCTGGTTGATAGAGGAGGCCTTTGGGTCAGTCAGCAGCTGGTTGATAGAGGAGGCCTTTGGGTCAGTCAGCAGCTGGTTGATAGAGGAGGCCTTTGGTCAGTCAGCAGCAGGCCTTTGGGTCAGTCAGCAGCTGGTTGATAGAGGAGGCCTTTGGGTCAGTCAGTAGCTGGTTGATAGAGGAGGCCTTTGGGTCAGTCAGTAGCTGGTTGATAGAGGAGGCCTTTGGGTCAGTCAGTAGCTGGTTGATAGAGGAGGCCTTTGGGTCAGTCAGTAGCTGGTTGATAGAGGAGGCCTTTGGGTCAGTCAGTAGCTGGTTGATAGAGGAGGCCTTTGGGTCAGTCAGTAGCTGGTTGATAGAGGAGGCCTTTGGGTCAGTCAGTAGCTGGTTGATAGAGGAGGCCTTTGGGTCAGTCAGTAGCTGGTTGATAGAGGAGGCCTTTGGGTCAGTCAGCAGCTGGTTGATAGAGGAGGCCTTTGGGTCAGTCAGTAGCTGGTTGATAGAGGAGGCCTTTGGGTCAGTCAGTAGCTGGTTGAGCAGAGTTGGTTGATAGAGGCCTTTGGGTCAGTCAGTAGCTGGTTGATAGAGGAGGCCTTTGGGTCAGTCAGTAGCTGGTTGATAGAGGAGGCCTTTGGGTCAGTCAGTAGCTGGTTGATAGAGGAGCCTTTGGTTCAGTCAGTAGCTGGTTTGAGGCCTTTGGTTCAGTCAGTAGCTGGTTGATAGAGGAGGCCTTTGGGCCAGTCAGTAGCTGGTTGATAGAGGAGGCCTTTGGGTCAGTCAGTAGCTGGTTGATAGAGGAGGCCTTTGGGTCAGTCAGTAGCTGGTTGATCGAGGAGGCCTTTGGGTCAGTCGGTAGCTGGTTGATAGAGGAGTTTTGGTCCGTTTTAAAGATAGACCTTGTCTCTTTGGTCACAGATCAATCACCTATCTCAGGGATGGGCAACTTTGATTGGGGGTGGGGGAAACTAAAAATCAGAATCTTGAAGAGCCGCAGTGTCTTGCGGGTCTGTGAAACCACACATGCAGTGAGAGTTTATCCTTTTGGGGGCCCAAAGCGAAACACCCCTCCCCACACCTTAGCGCACAAAATGTTTTAGAAAACCCCTTTGACAGTGAAGAGATAAAAAATAGTTTCACACTATTCTGCTAATTTTGCCATAGGATGGAGACAAGTGTTTCTAGTTTTGTATATAATATCTGACTATCAATGGGGGCCTGGCTGCTAGACCAACTTACCAATCAAATTTTTCTTGGCTGAGACGGGCCAATTGAGTCACCAATAATGACTGGCATAACAAGAAAAATTGCTGATTCACAACCACATTTTTAAACTTCCACCTTGTGTAGTCCACTATTCTTACTTGAGACGTGGACTAATAGTAGTATTAGAATTATAAGTAGTTGTAGTAATAGTAGTATTAGAATTATAAGTAGTTGTAGTAGTAGTATTAGAATTATAAGTAGTTGTAGTAGTAGTAGTAGTAGTAGTAGTAGTATTAGTGTTCTCAGCTCTGCCCTGTCCATCACCCAGGTGAGGGCGGTTGGAGAGTTAATGTGATTTGGGACAGCATGGAGGGGAGTACATAGAGAGAGAGTGGAGAGCGGGGGGTTATTTTGATAGACACTGGCCTCTTGCTCAGACTGAGGCCTGCGATTACACAGAACATAAACACGGCCTGCGAGGGGATGAGAGGCCATGCTGTAAGTACAGGCCTCCGCTCCGCTCTATGTGTCTCCCAAATGCCACCCTATTCCCTATGTAGTGCACCACTTCTTGGTTCTTGTCAAAAGTAGTGCTCTATGTAGGAAAAAGCAGTGCCATTTAGGATGCAGACCAATGACCACTGGTGGGATCAGAGGACAGCTGGCGCTGGGCAGACTTTTGTGAGGTGGCTGACACCACAGGGGCAAAGCCAGACACCCTGAGAGGTACATGAGAGAGTGTAAAATAAAAGCACCAAGATGTACTTCAAACTCAGGTTTACAGAGGTTGAGCGGAAAGTATTGACAGTGAGAATTACACATAGAGAGAAACTTACACATGCGTGCGTACACACACACAGACACGCACGCACGCACGCACGCACGCACACACACACACACACACACACATAAGCATGTACGCATGCAGGAACTCAGGCACACACACATGCACACACACACCAAATAAAGAAGTATACCAAATAACCCACAGAAACTATAGCATTTTCTTCTGGAAGCAACACTACATACTCCAGTTTATTCACCATACAATGGCTTAATATAGAGTTGCATACTCCTCAAGTATCTCCCTCCCATACCTCCCTCTCTTACCTCCCCTACCTCCACACATACCTAAGGGGGTTACGAAAGCCACCAGGGTCCATGTTCTGCTTCATGGCCCAGATAAAGGCCCCAAAAAACCCCAAAAGAACCACCACTGGGATTAATACAATTACCAGCCTAAAGAGCCTCTAAACCAACTGCTTCACGGAGACAATGCAATGACTGCCACTGCTATTTACAGTAATGAATTAGGCCCCATTATGAGAACACAACTCTTTAGGGACTCCTCGTTGAGGCCTGAATGGATGTCAGGGAAGAGAAAGGCAGACAAAGGGCTTTCTGGAGCAACAGGGAATGTAGAGAGTAGATAAAAGAGTGGAGGTGAGATCGTATTGACTCACCAACCCTCATCGATCACATCTTATGGATAAATAAGGGATGGGGGAATGGAGAGAGAGAGAGAGAGAGAGAGAGAGAGAGAGAGAGAGAGAGAGAGAGAGAGAGAGAGAGAGAGAGAGAGAGAGAGAGAGAGAGAGAGAGAGAGAGAGAGAGAGAGAGAGAGAGAGAGAGAGAGAGAGAGAGAGACCTCATTTTTATATTGTAAATATCCAAAATAAGCCTTGGCAATATGTACATTGTTACGTCATGCCAATAAAGCAAATTGGTTTGAATTGAAAGAGAGAGAGAGAGAGAGAGAGAGCGGGATGTGGCAGCCAGCCCCCAGCCAACCGCCAGCCAACCCCCAGCCAACCTGCCACAAGCATGGGAAAGCAAATAACCCGGATTAGGCATCTCTAACGGCCCCGATGAGTGAGGGAGCAAGTAGAGCGGACAAAAGTGGGAGGCAGCAGTGAACAGTACACACAACAACGGTAGATACACAGGGACAGAGAAAGGGAGGGAAAGAAAGGGGAAGGAAGGGGATGGAAGGGGAAGGAAGGGGAAGGAAGGGGATGGAAGGGGAAGGAAGGGGATGGAAGGGGATGGAAGGGGAAGGAAGGGGATGGAAGGGGATGGAAGGGGATGGAAGGGGAAGGAAGGGGATGGAAGGGGATGGAAGGGGAAGGAAGGGGATGGAAGGGGAAGGAAGGGGAAGGAAGGGGATGGAAGGGGAAGGAAGGGGAAGGAAGGGGATGGAAGGGGAAGGAAGGGGAAGGAAGGGGATGGAAGGGGAAGGAAGGGGATGGAAGGGATGGAAGGGGAAGGAAGGGATGGAAGGGGAAGGAAGGGGATGGAAGGGATGGAAGGGGAAGGAAGGGGAAGGAAGGGGAAGGAAGGGGAAGGGGATGGAAGGGGATGGAAGGGATGGAAGGGGAAGGAAGGGGAAGGAAGGGGATGGAAGGGGAAGGAAGGAGAAGGAAGGGGATGGAAGGGGAAGGAAGAGGATGGAAGGGGATGGAAGGGGGAGGAAGGGGATGGAAGGGGAAGGAAGGGGAAGGAAGGGGAAGGAAGGGGATGGAAGGGGATGGAAGGGGAAGGAAGGGAAGGAAGGGGGATGAAGGGGAAGGAATGGAAACGGTGGGGAAGGAAGGGGCAGGAAGGAGAAGGAAGGAATGGAAAGGGAGGGGAAGGGAAGGAAGGGGAATGAAGGGGAAGGAATGGAAACGGTGGGGAAGGAAGGGGCAGGAAGGAGAAGGAAGGAATGGAAAGGGAGGGGAAGGGAAGGAAGGGGAATGAAGGGGAAGGAATGGAAACGGTGGGGAAGGAAGGGGCAGGAAGGAGAAGGAAGGAATGGAAAGGGAGGGGCAGGAAAGGGGAAGTGAAATCGAATCGAGCACATGTTGGGTTTGTTGAAGTATTTTTCTGTTTGTCTTTAAAGGAATACCCACTGGGCACAAACTGGTTAAATCAACATGGATTCCACATAATTTCAACAGCAAAAAAAATCTATGTTCAATTTCGGACATTTCTGAAACCCAACTTTTTCGCCCAACTTAACCTAAATCCAGTGACACAGATTCTTGTCAATTTCATGTTGAATTCACGTTAGTTGACATCTCAATCAAATGAAATCAAAACTAGAACTTGAAATAACATCTGTGCCCAGTGGCTAGTGTATTAGAGCAATCACTGGAAATTTACAGGAACATCTAGCATGCTGGCCGTTCCTATAGACTTCAAGTCATTGCGCTGACGCCATTAGCAATAGCTCCAAAAACGACCTTCAACTTCATTCAAACTGCATGCAGAGCCATACAAAAGGTATCCATGAGTAATCTTACTCTGGGTTAGCACTTTAAATCTTCCCAAGGAGTGGAGAAATAGGTTGACATGCGTGGCGGTAGGGGGTGGGGGGATGTATGGCGGTAGGGGGCGGGGGGATGTATGGCGGTAGGGGTGGGGGGTGTATGGCGGTAGGGGCGGGGGATGTATGGCGGTAGGGGGCGGGGGATGTATGGCGGTAGGGGGTGGGGGGGTGTATGGCGGTAGGGGGTGGGGGATGTATGGCGGTAGGGGGTGGGGGGTGTATGGCGGTAGGGGGCGGGGGATGTATGGCGGTAGGGAGCGGGGAGATGTATGGCGGTAGGGGGCGGGGGATGTATGGCAGTAGGGGGGGGGGGATGTATGGCGGTAGGGGGCGGGGGATGTATGGCGGTAGGGGGCGGGGGGATGTATGGCGGTAGGGAGCGGGGGATGTATGGCAGTAGGGGCGGGGGATGTATGGCGGTAGGGGGGGGGGGGTGTATGGCGGTAGGGGGCGGGGGATGTATGGCGGTAGGGAGCGGGAGATGTATGGCGGTAGGGGGCGGGGGATGTATGGCGGTAGGGGGTGGGGGGGATGTATGGCGGTAGGGGGCGGGGGATGTATGGCGGTAGGGGGCGGGGGGGATGTATGGCGGTAGGGAGCGGGGGGATGTATGGCGGTAGGGGGCGGGGGGTTGTATGGCGGTAGGGAGCGGGGGATGTATGGCGGTAGGGAGCGGGGGATGTATGGCGGTAGGGGGCGGGGGATGTATGGCGGTAGGGAGTGGGGGGATGTATGGCGGTAGGGAGCGGGGGATGTATGGCGGTAGGGAGCGGGGGATGTATGGCGGTAGGGGCGGGGGGATGTATGGCGGTAGGGAGCGGGGAGATGTATGGCGGTAGGGGGCGGGGGATGTATGGCGGTAGGGGGTGGGGGGATGTATGGCGGTAGGGGGCGGGGGGATGTATGGCGGTAGGGGGCGGGGGATGTATGGCGGTAGGGGCGGGGGATGTATGGCGGTAGGGGGCGGGGGATGTATGGCGGTAGGGAGCGGGGGATGTATGGCGGTAGGGGGTGGGGGGATGTATGGCAGTAGGGGGTGTATGGCGGTGGGGGTGGGGGGTGTATGGCGGTAGGGGGTGGGGATCAAAATGATTTCCTGCTCTTCTCTCCAAGTTCCCTCCATCACTAACTTCATCTCTTCATATACTGCCCTCGTGCTCTCTCTCTATAATTTAGCTACAATCCTATTACCATCTTACACACACACACACACACACACACACACACACACACACACACACACACACACACACACACACACACACACACACACACACACACACACACACACACACACACACACACACACACACACACACACTGAGCTTGTCCCCCAGGCGGTCTGGCTGTAAAGTGATACCACGTCTTAGAGCACATGCTTTCGCGGACAGTTCCCACACTCTCGGCCGTCTCAGCCTGTCTGACCTTTGCCAAGTCCACCGTTCCTCCCTCCTCTCTCTTCACCTCCCTTCTCCCAGGGTCTGCGGTTTGGACAGCTGCGGCCAAGCTGGCTCCGCCACACATGGAGGAACCTGGCACAGATCCTATGGCCCGGGCTGCTGCGGCTGTGGGGGCCTGTTTCCCAGCCCCGCAGACACATGTCTGACCCACTCCACCACCCCCAGCCCTAATCCCCTGAAGCATGGCTCCAATTTATATATGCCATTTAGCAGACACGTTTATCTAAAGCCACTTACAGTCATGCATGCGTACATTTTAAGTATGGGTGGTCCTGGGAATCGAACTCACTATCCTGGTGTGTCAAGCGTCATGATGTACTAACTGAGCTACATTTAGGGCTTCCCCACCGGGCCTTAGGTGGTACATCAACAGATCTAGGTTACCTGCTGCAGCCTGGCTGCCTCTCCTCAACTCCTTACATCGTGCCCACAGCCAGCCAGTACTTATGAGACTGATTCAGTTCTGGACCTGGGCTCTGTTGGCCACTCTGCTTAGGGTGACTTTTTTTTACTGCCTTTTCCAAGTGTTGCGGCCCAAGCGTGGATACAAACACGTTCGGGCGAACACAAGTGCAAATGCATCCATGCTCTCTCACACACACACACTGACAGTGAGAATTAGTTAGTTACTTACAGACACACACACACACACAGACAGACACACAGACACAGACACAGACACAGACAGACACACACACACACAGACACACCAGGACTAGTTCAGTCACAGCAGTAGTCTCCTCTAACTCCCTCTCCCCTAGACCTCGCCCCCTTTTTCCGTGTCGCGCTAATGACGGTCACACCAATTCTTGCCTCCAGTTTCCTCACCTTCCACTCTTCGCCCAGGATGATGAGGTGTGATGACCAGTGGGAAGGAGCATTGTAAAATAGAGGATTAGCCCTGGAAGGCATTCTCAATGGCTAGCTTTACTGTAAAATACTATCTTTATCATGTTTCTGATGCATATTGATGATGCGTTTCTGTAGCATATTTCCCCAATGTTTCAGATTGAATTCTGGAGAGTTTACTCTGGGTTTCTGTCTTGGCAGGGTTGACATGTATGGCCCCCTATTCCCTACACTACTTTTCCTATTCTCTACCCAAGTGCACTACGCACCCTGGTCAAAAGTAGTGCAATATATAGGGAATAGGGTGCCTTTTGGGACACAGACATGGCCTGACCTGAGACAGGTTCTAGCGTGTTTGTAGATGACTTCAGGACTGATACTGTATGTACTGAACTCTCCTATTTCCCTGCAATGCTAATCTGACTTCTGGACACCAACTCTGACTGAGCCATGACATGGGTTTTCTACTCTGTATCCTATTAAATGGGTACAATTAGCTGTTTTGGTTGTGCATTATCTATTATATCCTTCACAAACTGAAAAGAGGAAGGAAAGACTAATGGTATTGAAAGTGTTGAGCACAATGAACTCCCTGCTAAAGAGCATAGGTCAACCCTTACCTTAGCAATCAGCCCCCTCACCTACCCCCCACCCCAATTACACCCCGTACGATATGAGGAGGGGGGCTGGAGGGGCTGCTGCATACCCATGGCCAGAACACATCCAACCGCCCCTCCCACCTCCAAGCCCATCCACCTCCTCGCTCCATCCCCACGAGGAGCTCCTCTTGCTCCAAGGCTGTGGCGCAAGCTTTTGTAAACCAACTCTGTTCACTCTGACGCAGGAAACATACAGAGAAAGAAAAGCAGTAGGAACAAAGTGCTGAGTTGAAAGCGAGTCGTTTTTTAATTTTTATTTTTTGCTCAGAGCTTTTTGGTTTCGGTTTAAACCGGTTGCCAGTCACTGCTCTTTCATCATTTCATTCTGGTGCTTCTGCACTCCGTACCTCCTGGCTGTAGGCGACTGAAGCACCACTCAATCGCCTCAGAAATACACCTGCTTACTTTAAGCAAAAGCAGCAACGTCTGGAGTCATCTGCATCTCTCTCTCTCTCTCTCTCTCTCTCTCTCTCTCTCTCTCTCTCTCTCTCTCTCTCTCTCTCTCTCTCTCTCAACCTGGTCTCAGAGCATTTTGTACTATTCTGTACATGACACTCCATTCAGAAGGATATGTTACATTTCATATGGAATGTATTAATATGTGAATGTCCATCACCCATTTCGTATGATATGTTACGAATTACAATTCGTATTATAAACTCACTGTCAACTACGTTTATTTTCAGCAAACTTAACCTGTGTGAATATTTGAGTTGAGATTGCCTGCAATGACAACAAGCTCAATCCGAATATGCTGTGACACACCGCCCCAGACCATGACGGACCCTCCACCTCCAAACCGCTCCTGCTCCAGAGTACAGGTCTCGGTGTAACGCTCATTCCTTCGATGATAAATGCGAATCCGACCATCATTTCCGGTGAGACAAAACAGTGACTCGTCAGTGAAGATAACTTTTTGCCAGTCCTGTCTGGTCCAGCGACAGTGGGTTTGTGTCCATAGGCGATGTTGTTGCCGGTGATGTCTGGTGAGGACCTGCCTTTACAACAGGCCTACAAGCCCTCAGTCCAGCCTCTCTCAGCCTATTGCAGACAGTCTGAGCACTGATGGAGGGATTGTGCTTTCCTGGTGTATCTCGGGCAGTTGTTGTTGCCATCCTGTACCTGTCCAGCAGGTGTGATGTTCGGATGTACCAATTCTGTGCAGCTGTTGTTACACGTGGTCTGCCACTGCGAGGACGATTAGCTGTTCGTCCTGTCTCCCTGTAATAATGTCTTAGGCGTCTCACAGTACGGACATTGCACTGTATTGCCCTGGCCACATCTGCAGTCCTCATGCCTCCTTGCAGCGTGCCTAAGGCACGTTCACGTAGATGAACAGGGATCCTGGGCATCTTTCTTTTTTAGTTTTTCAGTCTGTAGAAAGGCCTCTTTTTAGTGTCCTACGTTTTCATAACTGTGACCTTAATTGCCTACAGTCTGTAAGCTGTTAGTGTCTTAACGACCGTTCCACAGGTGCATGTTCATTAATTGTTTATGGTTCATTGAACAAGCATTGACAACAGTGTTTAAACCCTTTACAATGACGATTTGTGAAGTTATATGGATTTTTACGAATTATCTTTGAAAGACAGGGTCCTGAAAAAGGATGCTTCTTGTCTTGCTGAGTTTATGTTGCAAAATTGCCAAATGTACAATATGTTACTAATTTGCTAAATGTATAATATGTTACGAATTATAGCTCGGTGGCTATGTGGGTAGCTGGCTAATGTTAGGGGGGGGGGGGTCAATGCAAATAGTCTGGGTAGCCATTTGATTAGCTTTTCAGCACTCTTATGGCTTGGGGGTAGAAGCTGTTAAGAAGTGTTTTGGACCTAGACTTGGTGCTCTGGTACTGCTTGCCATGCGGTAGCAGAGAGAACAGTCTATGACTTGGGTGGCTGGAATCTTTTGCAATTTTTAGGTTCTTCCTCTGACACCGCCTGGTATAGAGGTCCTGGATGGCAGGAAGCTTGGCCCCAGTGATGTACTGGGCCATACGCATTACCGTCTGTAGCACCTTATTGTGGGAGGCCAAGCAGTTGCCATACCAGATTGTGATGCAACCAGTCAGGATGCTCTCGATGGTGCAGCTGTAGAACTTTTTGAGGATCTGATGACCCGTGCCAAATCTTTTCAGTCTCCTGAGGGCGAAGTGGCGTGTTTGGACCATTATACTGTAGTTTGTTGGTGATGTGGACACCAAGATCTTGAAGCTCTCAACCTGCTCCACTACAGCTCCATCGTTGAGAATGTGGTCATGCTCGGTCATCCTTTTTCTGTAGTCCACGATCATCTCCTTTGTCTTGATCATGTTTAGGGTGAGGTTGCTGACCTCCTCCCTACAGGCTGCCCCATTGTTGTCGATGATCAGGCCTACCACTGTTGTGTCATCGGCAAACTTAATGAGGGTGTTGGAGTCATGCTTGGCCATGCTTGGCCATGCAGTCATGGGTGATCAGCGAGTACTGGAGGGGACTAAGCACGCACCCCTGAGGGGCCCCCATGTTGAGGATCAGTTAGCTACCCTTACCACCTGGGGGGCGACCCGTCAGGAAGTTCAGGATCCAGTTGCAGAGGGAGGTGTTTTGTCCCAGGGCCCTTAGCTTAGTGATGAGCTTTGAGGGCACTATGGTGTTAAAAGCTGAGCTGGAGTCAAAAAACAGCATTCTCACATAGGTGTTCCTTTAGTTCAGGTGGGAAAGGGCAGTGTGGAGTGCAATAGAGATTGTGTCCTCTGTGGATCTGTTGGGGCGGTATGCAAATTGGAGTGGGTCTAAGTTTTCTAGCTAGGCCTACATAAGAATGATATGTGTGGTTATATAATCTCAAGCAATGGATGGCTCCAAGTGATGGAGAAAGTGAAGGAAGAGACGAAAGAGAGAGGCAGAAAACAGTGACCTTCGATGTCTTTTTCTTTCTTTTTGGAAGAACAGAATCTTCCAAAAAGACCACCCTGAAATGAGGCCTTTTCAAAAACAAAATCCCATCATTTTGAAAGCTTTGCTTTTCCTTAGGATTTAAATGCAAACCACCATCTTTGCTTGGTTTTTGTAAATCCAAAACAAAACCACCAATTCTTTAGGCACATACCTCCCACAAACTCAAACCATCACGACGTCACTACTATAGGCTTTCATATTTCAGTTCAGCTATGAAACACAATCAGTCAAGGTTGAATCACCTCCAATTTGATCCTTAAAACCTTTGGGTGGATCAAATGTGGTTATGCTACTACCCAACACTAATATCAGAGGAAGTGTTAATGGCATAAACATACAAAACATAATATATCCTGTCCTAGGAACTCTGACATATTCATTCTTGAATAGGGTAGGTATCTTTGATTTAGGGAACGTTATTGAGAAAACTATAAAAACAATCAGATGAATCATGATAAAGTGTCTCAGTGGTCTGGGAATGTGGACCACTCCACTGCTTGATGAGAGAACAGAGGCTAGGGCCAGATAAAGCACCCAAGCCTCTTACACAGTCTTCCTCCGTAGATATCCCTGCATGAACACTTCACCAAGCGACCCCCCAGACAGGGCCCAACAGGAAAGATGAATATGTGTGTGTGGGGCAATGAGGGGACTTAGTGAGATGTATGTAGTCTCTGTGGTGGCGCAGCAGGACTTCACCAGTTCACTGGCACCCTGCTGAGAGTTCTGGGAGCTGAGGCATCTGCTGAGCCGCCCAACCCCCCCCAACACACACACACACACACACACATCGACACACACACACGACATAGAAACACACACACGACACACACACACAGACATAGATATAGGCTCTATTTGAACAAACCTATGGAAATGGTAAATCTAAGGGCTGGCGGTAAAGTTACAGGTCCCGGGTGTGTCAGAAATATTTTTGCTATTTTCACAGCCATTATTATGAGTGCAATATCTGGCAGTGGTGTGAAAGGGCTGAGTTGTAGGTGTGACAAGCGGCTTGGCCACTCACTGACCAAATTAAAGGTGGCTTCATACTGCATGCGTTTGTCTCAGGTTCTAGGTTATTGACGATCTTAGCATTTTCATCAACTCCAAATTCGCTGGGGGCACAGCATTTTCTGTCCTAGTCCATTGTGGATTGATTCAACAGTTTATTAAATAGCATAGGCTACAGTAACTAGTAATAACAACGGTAAAAATAAAAAATACAGTGTTTGCTCAATATGTTTGGAGTGTTGACAGTCAACATTGTTGTAATTGGCTTACGTAGCGCACTTCCTCAAATAAAACATACTAGGCTACCATGAATTGTATTGTATGTGTGAGGCACATTCTCAATAAGCAAGATATAGCCTGCCATTTTAATTGCGTTATAGGACTGAACATTTTTTAATTGCCAATGTTTGAAGGTAAACGGACAAGATGATACAAGTCGAAGGGAGTATGCACTGCAGGTAGGACTATATGAATTGTGAATTATACAAAAGTGTGTCAGCAAAAGCCTCACGAGTAGACCATTTAGAAACCTTATGGATATTGGCTCCTTGGCTAATGCATGGCCAGACACATTGCACAAAGACAAAGACACCAGACACATTGCTGTTGAACCAGTTTTCTTTATAGTAACGGTTGTTTTATCAAACGATATGGAAAACAAGCAATTGTTAAAGGAAAATAACACAAATGTTTGTAGAAGTGTCACCAGATGATTTAATCTCTCGTTCCATGAAGGGCATGTAACCTAGGCCTACATGGAGGGGATTACGCTCATCCAAAATAACAACAGGAACTGCCTAAAATAATGTCATAGCCTACATATATAAAAAGGGAATGTCCGCTCACTGTTTTCCTGCAGTCAAATTAGTCTTTTAATAAAGCTTTGGTGATTAAGATGGATTTAAAAGCGGTCTCACGAGCGAAACACTTTATCCATAGTCTGGACTACAAGACGAATGGATGGGGCATTACAACAAAAAACAGCCCTCATTGAGAGGAGGCTATGGTTGGTTTTTAATCAAATTAAACCAAATAGAAAAAAGCATTCGTTTTTCTATGTTTCTAAACAGGTTTACAGTCACAAAAAAGCACATCTATCTTGTTCCACATGTGCATATGGGCACTGTGCGTCACGGCTGGATAGACGCTTCAGCTGTCAAAATCCCTGCCATAACCAACAGCTTTACTGCTATAACCAGCTTTCGGATGGTCTGAAACATCCCCACCAGCGCATACTGAAATTGACACATTGGCCTTGTTAAGGACACACCTCAGATATTGCCACCCCTCCCAACTCAGCACAAGCGAGCTCATGTAAGACAGGTAAATTACCAATCTTTGTGCTTTGGTATGAAAATAGAAGAGCGCCGGCTTTAAAGGCAGTGAAGCTCCTAGTATTTCTAAATGCCAGAAACGCAGACAGATCATATGTTACAGCCTTTTTCTAAAATGTATTAAATAAATGTTTTTCCTCATCAATCTACACACAATTCCCCCCATTGACAAAGTGAAAACAGGTTTTTAGAAATGTTTGCAAATGTATTAAAAATATAAACAGAAATACCTTATTTACATAAGTATTCAGACCCTTTGTTATGAGACTTTAAATTGAGCTCAAGTGCATCCTGTTTCCATTGATCATCCTTGAGATGTTTCTACAACTTGATTGGAGTCCACATGTGTTAAATTTAATTGATTGGACATGATTTGAAAAGGCACACACCTGTCTGTATAAGGTCTCACAGTTGACAGTGCATGCACCATCCTTACGTGGTGGTGATAGCATCATGCTGTGTGGATGATTTTCAGGGACTGGGAGACTAGTCAGGATCAAGGGAAAGATGAACGGTACAAAATACAGACAGATCCTTGATCAAAACCTGCTCCAGAGCACGTAGGACCTCAGACTGGGCCGAAGGTTCACCTTCCAACAGGATAACAGTCCTAAGCACAAGGCCAAGAGAATGTAGAAGTGGCTTTGGGACAAGTCTCTGAATGTCCTTAAGCGGCCCTACCAGAGCTTGAGAGGATAGGCACAGAAGAACGGGAGAAACTCCTCAAATACAGGTGTGCCAAGATTGTAGCGTCATACCCAAGAAGACTCGAGGCTGCAATCGCTGCCAAAGGTGCTTCAACAAAGTACTAATTAAAGGGTCTGAATACTTACAGTACCAGTCAAAGGTTTGGACACACCTACTCATTCAAAGGTTTTTCTTTATTTTCATTATTTTCTACATTTTAGAATAATAGTGAAGACATCAAAACTATGAAATAACCCCTATGGAATCATGTAGTAAGCAAAAAAGTAGATTCTTCAAAGTAGCCACCCTTTGCCTTGATGACAGCTTTGCACACTTGGCATTCTCTTAACCAGCTTCATGAGGTAGTCACCTGGAATGCATTTCAATTACAGTAACACGTGTGCCTTGTTAAAAGTTATATTTGTGGAATTTCTTTCCTTCTTAATGCGTTTGAGCCAATCAGTTGTGTTGTGACAAGGTAGGCGTGGTATACAGAAGAAGCCCTATTTGGTAAAAGACCAAGTCCATATTATGGCAAGAACAGGTCAAACAAGCAGAGAAACGACAGTCCATTACTTTAAGACATGAAAGTCAGTCAATGCGGAACATTAAGACCTTTGCATTTGAATAAAGTGCTTTTAGTCACAAAAACCCAGCGCTATGATGAAACTGGCTCTGATGAGGACCGCCACAGGAAAGGCCGAGCCAGAGTTACCTCTGCTGCAGAGGATACATTCATTTGAGTTAACAGACAGATCCCAGGAAGAGGAGGAGAGTATAGCTGGAGGACTGCTACTCCCCACAGCCCTTCACCTTGACCTCTACTACTGTCCCAACAGCCTCCCTCTTGGGGTGCCAGAGGGCTAGGAAGAGGACCTGGGATGAGGCTATGGGACAGTGCAGACTGTGTCCCCTGAAAAAGGAAGAAAGTTGCTTGGCATACCAACATTGACATTGACTATATTTTCAGGCTATTTGCAAGGCTGTAGTAGATACCCAGGCGTTTTTAGTGTGCGTGGTGTATGTGTGAGCATGGGTTTGTGTGTGTGTGTGTATGTGTATGTGTATGTGTATGTGTGTGTGTGTGTGTGTGTGTGTGTGTGTGTGTGTGTGTGTGTGTGTGTGTGTGTGTGTGTGTGTGTGTGTGCATGAGCGTGTGTGCGTGTGAATGTTTGCATTAATTAAGCACCAAGTGCAAACTAAGTGAAGTGTCTGTGTGATGTATTGTCATCATTTCATAGCCTTCTGATACGAATCTTCAAGACAATAGGATTAAAACACAATTTTCACACACCAAGACATAGGAGTCAAATTTGATGAATGTGTGCCATAGGGGTATGGGGGTAATGTAGGCCTACTTCATGTGCTCTGTGGTACCATAAGATGATCAAATGGCCAATCAAAAGTATTTTCTCCATGATGATGTCATAACAGGTCACACATGTACAGAGAAGACATGTCATTCTATTTCTCACATCAAGTTGATACAGGACATTATTATCTATCTACTACAGGCCTTCATGGTCTTGGTCCAGTCACTTGGAGAAATAGTCTAATATAGATCCAAGTTAATTACTCAAACTTTACTGGAACTTTCTGAGATACACGTTCAAACCTCAAGTTAAGCTTTTGACACTAAGGTATTAGACAGTATCTAATATCAGCCACTGAGGGACTTGGCGTTGGTGTCAAACCATGAGAGAGCTGCTTTTGATTGATGATCCATTTCATCACCACCCCAGATACCTGCCATGGCTAAGAGGGGACAAAACCAGAGGGCTGGGGCAGAACTAACTTAATTCTTGTCATCCGCCCCTTTGCAAGGTCTGGGAAAAATGGCGTGGTCTGAAGTTTTGGGGATGAGAGAAGCGCCTTGAATGGAACGAAAAGGAAAAAAGGTCTGAAAGGAAGGGGAAGGGGTCCAGAGTGGATGAATGCTCCATTCCGTGGTCCTTGGTGTTGATATTTCCCTCAATGGCCTCTTCTAAAGTGAGCATTTTAAGCCAGCCCAACACACAAAATTTGCCCATTGTGAGCTGAGAGGCCCCTGCCTGTCGAGATGCAAGGTGAGGAGGCACTGGGGGCAGATGGAACCTGCTTGTCACCTCAATGGCCTCCTTTCTCCCCCTCAACGACCCTCCCCGCCCATTGACGCCATTCACCCTCGGCCCCAGTGGGAACGTCTCTGGACCCCGCGCTTTGGGATGGACCCATATAATGAGCCCCTCTGTCGGGCTTGAATGTGGTGCCATTGTTCCACCCGGGGCCATTAAACCACCTCCTGGGCAAACAAGAGCGTCCCTCTTCCTTTATGGGGGCCGAGGAGGCAACAAAGAGAGGAGTCATTGAGACACAGAGGGGCCGGCCTTTGATTGGTGTCCTTTCTAAAGTTCCGAGCTCCTCAATGGCTGGGGCTGGTAAGGGGAGGCTCCTGTTTGGCTGGGGCTGGTAAAGGGAGGCTCATGTTTGGCTGGGGCTGGTAAGGGGAGGCTCCTGTTTGGCTGTGGCTGGTAAGGGGAGGCTCATGTTTGGCTGGGGCTGGTAAGGGGAGGCTCCTGTTTGGCTGGGGCTGGTAAGGGGAGGCTCCTGTTTGGCTGGGGCTGGTAAGGGGAAGCTCCTGTTTGGCTGGGGCTGGTAAGGGGAGGCTCCTGTTTGGCTGGGGCTGGTAAGGGGAGGCTCCTGTTTGGCTGGGGCTGGTAAGGGGAGGTTCCTGTTTGGTCTTTAGTGCTCACATATCTCCACAATCCGCTGTTTGGCCCAAGCGGAGATGTGAACTTAATTTACTTAGTGGCCCCAGTATGTCACGCCACAAATAACTTCAGGAGAGACAAGTATTGTGTCCAAAGATGTTTGGCGCTCTCCTTGTGGTGGTGAAAACCTGGGTGGAAGAGGATGCTGAGGGCCACCAAGGGCCCTTCTGGGATAGCTAATGAAGCCCTGGAGGGTTGAGGGACATCTAGTTCATCGAGGAGCTTCTAGTGAGCCACACTGACAAACCAAGATCAATACTGAAGAGATGGTGGAAGAGAAAAGATCACAAGGATATTAACACTGTGGTAAAGGGGAATCTTGAATACGGCTCCCATCATGGTCTAGAAGTGATCACTTTAAAACATGACTGATATAAACCAGTCCTCTGCATGTCTCTGCATAACCCTAGCGGTGTTAGTCCAATTGCCTATTTAACAGAGCAATAGTAATGAGGATGTTTGAGGCTTCAGTCACATGACAGGAATGTCACCCATATTTTGAAATCACCTTGAAATGCAGGTTGAGGGATTCCCCAAACTACATTGCCATGTGTGAAGCTTTATCCAGGAAGTTAATGTTGCCATGTGTGAAGCTTTATCCAGGAAGTTAATGTTGCCATGTGTGAAGCTTTATCCAGGAAGTTAATGTTGCCATGTGTGAAGCTTTATCCAGGAAGTTAATGTTGGTGCCTTGCCTTCCAGCCAGCATTCAAATCTAACTGGGCCCTGGAGCCTAACCCCAGCTCTGTCCCTAGTCAGCCTTTCCTCTGGCCAGAGTGCTGCCCTGTGTAAGTCATGTCAGTGATTAGCCAAGGGTAGGTGGAGACGCTGGCCTCCTGAGGCGAGGTTAAGGAGTGGGATCAGGGCCTCCCTGGGTGTCGATGGCTGGCTCTCTGCCACCGTGTCATCCATGCTGGGGCCAAATCCAGTTATTATATCAACAAATCTCTCATCAGGGGCCCAGCGCCTGACACTCCCAGAAAGACACCCAGAGGGGGACGACACATTTCCAGCAGCAGGACACTGGAGTAGTCCTTCCAGTCTGGATGAAAGGTACCTGCAGCCCCTGGTCAAGCTGCCGTCTCCCACCCCACTGGGAGGACACATGCCGGGCACCACACTGGGACAGTTATTCGATTAGCCTCTGTGCTAAGTGGTCAGCTCCATTCTGCAGCCACTAAGCACAGCGAGCCTCCCGCCGGGAGAAGTCTCCAGTTACTATGGGGAAGAGACAGAGAGAAAAGAATAGGAATCAAAGGGAATGTGAGTCGAGCGAGTCAGAGATCTTCCAATATGAATACTTAGCCGGAGCATATGGTTCTGAGGCATGGTAATAGGGGAAGTTCAGTCACAATCGGCTGTTATGATAGACACTTTCATCTCTGACAGCGATACAGTGTGTTTCCTGATGTATTTAATGCTGGCATTCAAAAAGGCTGAAAGAAATCCTCTCTGAAGTCTCCAAATAATTTCCCCACTGTATGGGAGGTCTGTACAGAGGAGTGGGGGGGTGCTGCTCTTTGGTAAATGTAGCTATAGGAAACAGGGAAAAGCTACTGCTGACAGACCTTCAGAATTCAACTCTGGAATTTCAGGGTGTTGACATTTTTATTTGCAGGAGGAATACGTTTGGGGGTAGCTAGGGGGTTCATAAAAGGCAGCTTCTTCCTCATGATTAACACTCTCTTGCACATGCACACACACTTCCACCCCCCCAACCCCACTGCCCCCCGCCCACCGCCCCTTACATACACCATGAAGAGAGAGTGTCTGCACAGAGAGAGAGAGGGAGGGAGTGAAATAGGGGGGTTAGTAGAGGAAAACTGGGCCCTAGCCCCAGAGTTGACCTGACAGTCCACTGCTACCTGCTGCTAGGGCACTAACGGCTGCACCCTGCTCAGGAAGAATTGATGAGTCGGCTCCATCTTCAGAGAGAAGAAGACCCTCCTCTGATCCCCCATGACCACTCTGTCAACCATGAATACCATTTTACGCCACGGGAGCCTTTCTCTGACGGACCCCATCTCTTCTCCCCTCTCTCTTCTTTTCTCACTCTCATTCTCAAGAACCTCAGAGGCTGTTTCTTCTCTTCTCTCCCAGTCCCTCCTTTTACAAGCTGGATCAGGGAGATGCTCCGGAGCCATTACAAATTGATTATGGACAAGAACATTTATTATATAACGGCAGGGGTCTGAGAGATGGAGAAAAAGCGGTCTGTTGTGGGGGCTGGAATGTGGACCATCTATCTATGCATCATCATCACCTTCATCATCATCCCTCAGAGAGAACATCACAAGGGACTTCCTGCTTCTAGAATTATTCAAGAGATCCTTTATTGGCAATATAGGGCTCTCAAGGCTGATCAAATTACTCTTTTAAATGACTTTTACTTTTTGCATATTGAGTTGAGCATCAACTTGTACACAAAATGAAACTCAGAGGGAACATACAATCTGTGGTTTTGTGTAATTTAACGTACTGTTTTTTTTTATTTCTTTATGAAAATGACAATATTACAATATTAACCAGTAGAAATACCACTGTTATCAGTAATGTGTACGTTAGCATAGCAGTATTTCTTCCAGTCATATGAAGCAGAATTGCTGTTTCCCTACAGGGCTCTGTGAAGAAACCAGTGGTGTAGGTAGGTTGATGTAATATAGTACTCCATCAAGCTGAAAAAAGTGGAACGTTAGCAAACTGCAGCAGAAATGAGTCAACGGTCTCATTTCACTTTCCAATAGGAGGCATGCTCTCCCTCTTAATACACACAGAGAAACAGAGGCAGGCAGGCAGGCAGGCAGGCAGGCAGGCAGGCAGGCAGGCGCGCACGCACACGCACACGCACACACACACACACACACACACACACACACACACACACACACACACACACACACACACACACACACACACACACACACACACACACACACACACACACACACACACACACACACACACTACTGTTAAAATAAAAAGTTTGGGGTTACTTAGGAATTCCCTTTTTTTTATCCCCTCTTTCTCCCCAATTTCATGGTATCCAATTGTTAGTAGTTACTGTCTTGTCTCATCGCTACAACTCCTGTACGGACTCGGGAGAGACAAAGGTCGAGAGCCATGCGTCCTCCGAAACACAACCCAACCAAGCCGCACTGCTTCTTAACACAACACGCATCCAACCCGATGTGTGCGTGCACTGCGCCCGCACCAAAAATATTGTATTTTCAACTGTTTGAAGCTGGTGTACAAAACCAAACGTAAAAGATGCAAAAACAAAACTTAAATGGGAAGCAAAAAAATTAAAAATTGTGCACTTCGAACAGCTCGACCACTTTTTAGACTTGCTTTCAATGCCACAGGAGTCGCTAGTGCGCGATGAGACAAGGATATCCCTACTGGCCAAACCCTCCCTAACCCGGACGACTCTAGGCCAATTGTGAGTCGCCCCATGGACCTCCCGGTCGTGGCCGGCTGTAACAGAGCCTGGGCTCGAACCCAACATCAAATTGATCAGAAATACAGTGTAGACATTGTTAATGATGTAAATGACTATTGTTGCTGTAAATGGCAGATTTTTAATGGAATATCTACATAGGCGCACAGAGGCACACACACACACACACAAGTTTATAATTTTAAAAGTCATTGATCATTACAAACCCTTTTTAAATATGTTAGCACAGCTGAAAACTATTGCACTGCACAAGCAATAAAACTTTAGACACACACACACACACGCACGCACACGCACACACACGCACACACACACAGACCCACAGAAGCACGCACACACATGCGCACGTGCACACACACTCCCGCCACCCCACATACACACTCCCAGGCGGGCAAACACTCTCCTGTCACCACCCCTGCCATCACCTTGCCGGTAAAGGCCCATGTGGCAGAGAGTGAAATACATTTCTCGCCTCCCATTATGCCCTGCTTTTTATGTCCTGTGGTTGCTTGTGGCACGTTCCTTCCAGCACAAAGGGAGTGTGAACGGCGGGAGCCCCTTCCTAACTGGTCCCCAGTGAGCTCGCAGGGGCCCGCACAAAGCTCCAGCCGCTGGGTTATGATTAGAATGTCAGTGTGGCTCAAAGAGAGGCGGGGATCACTGTGGGACGCGAGGCACAGACCCACGCCAAGCTCCGGCTCCCCCCAACACCTCACATAATAGAACCACCGCTGAAATGAGAGGCCACAATGAAAAATATTGCCTATTCAACCCAGAGCCTGGGAAGCACATGGTTGTCCTATTGTCTTCCTTATTTTCTCTCCCTCTTCACTTGCCACCTTGGGGTCCCAAAGATGCGAGTGTATCACACACCGCTCTTCTGGCTAAGGGGAGAGAGGACAGGGGGTGGAACTCATAGAGGACACACAGGACTGTAACATAGAGGACTGTAACATAGAGGACTGTATCATAGTGGACTGTAACATAGAGGACTGTATCATAGTGGACTGTAACATAGAGGATAGTAACACGGAGGACATAAAGGACTATAACGTAGAGGACATACAGGACTGTACATAGTGAACTGTAACATAGAGGACTGTATCATAGTGGACTGTAACAAAAGAGGACATAGAGGACTGTAACATAGAGGACTGTATCATAGTGAACTGTAACATAGTGGATAGTAACACAGAGGACATAAAGGACTGTAACATAGAGGACATACAGGACTGTATCATAGTGAACTGTAACAAAAGAGGACATAGAGGACTGTAACATAGAGGACAGTAACACTGTGACGTAGAAGTCCGTCACTGGCCGCGGTCAGCATTTGGTTCTTTAACGCACACACATATTCATCACTCCTCCCTGCGCCATTATAAGATAAGTTAACAATGTGGGTCGACACACAAATTAACTTCTGTCTTGGTGCATGCATTTCACACTTGTCAATGTTCATATTTGAGAGATACAATAATTATTATACTTATCAATGTTGTGGATGAGCGCATTGTTTGTTTGTTCTGTTCCTCTCTCTCCATCTCTGTAGCTTCCGGGTATGCTGGAAAAGGACCCGAGCTAAGGGAATTGGGTTGGCTTTATAGTGCCTGTCCCAAATGGCTCATTAATGCATATGGGCATATTGAAAGATATTGTCAGTAGTGATGTAATGTTGTAAATGTTATGTTGTGATATTGTTTAAAACCGTGTTGCAATGTATATCCTTTAGTATGTTTAGTTCATGGAAAATGTAGGTTTGTATTGTTAATTGATTAATTAACCAGGGTTAATTGTTCTGAGGGGAGGGGCTAGCCCTACAAAAGGAGCCTCTCTTTCAGTCATGGAGAGGCATTTTTTGGATTGAGCTGTGGATGGGGCAGCATTGTTTTTAAGCTGTCCCATAAGGTAGACGTTGATGGCAGTACTGTTGTTTTTTGTTCCGGAATCACTTGTAAATAAACACCTTTGCACAGAAGAACTTTTGCGGTTCCGCCATCTTTTTATTTTGATAGAGGTTAGGTTATCCAGTTTAGCCTTCTGGCCTACTCTACGTGACAAACACAGAAGACATAGAGGACTGTAAAATCGAGGACATAATGGACTGTTAAATAGAGGACAGTAACACAGAGGACATAGAGGACAGTAACATAGAGGACATAGAGGGCTGTAACATAGAGGACTATATCATAGTGGACTGTATCATAGTGGACTGTAACATAGAGGACTGTAACATAGTGGACTGTTACATAAAGGACAGTAACATAGAGGACATAGAGGACTGTATCATAGTGGACTGTAAAATAGAGGACTGTAAAATAGAGGACATAGAGGACTGTAACATAGAGGACATAGAGGACTGTAACATAGAGGACATAGAGGACTGTAACATAGAGGACATAGATGACTGTATCATAGAGGACATAGAGGACTGTAACATAGAGGACATAGAGGACTGTAACATAGTGGACTGTTACATAGTGGACTGTAACATAGAGGACATAGTGGACTGTTACATAGTGGACTGTTACATAGTGGACTGTAACATAGAGGACATAGAGGACTGTATCATAGTGGACTGTAACATAGAGTACTGTAACATAGAGGACTCTTACACAGAAGACAGAGCGGACTGTAACATAGAGGACATGGAGGACATACAGGAGAGGACATAGAGGACTGTAACATAGAGGACTTAGGGTGCTGTAACATAGAGGACTGTACATTAGAGGACATAGAGTACTGTAACATAGAGGACTCTTACATAGAAGACAGAGCGGACTGTAACATAGAGGACATGGAGGAGATACAGGAGAGGACATAGAGGACTGTAACATAGAGGACATGGAGGACTGTAACACAGAGGACTGTAAGACAGGGGACATAGATGTCTGTAACATAGAGGTCTGTAACATAATGGACACGGAGGACTGTAACATAGAGGACATAGAGGACGGTAAACATAGAGGACATGGAGGACATACAGGACTGTAACATAGTGGACTGTAACATAGAGTACTGTAACATAGAGGACTCTTACACAGAAGACAGAGCGTACTGTAACATAGAGGACATGGAGGACATACAGGACTGTAACATAGAGGACTGTTACATAGATTACATCAAGGCCTGTAACACAGAGAACTGTAACATAGAGGACTCTAAAATAGAAAACATAGTGGACTGTAACATAGAGTACAGAGAAGACTGTAGCATAGAGAGGTTTTGAAAGAGAGGTTTTGGAGACCTGTAACATAGAGGGCATGGAGGACTGTAACATGGAGAATTGTAACATTTACATTTAAGTCATTTAGCAGACGCTCTTATCCAGAGCGACTTACAAATTGGTGCATTCACCTTATGACATCCAGTAGAATAGTCACTTTACAATAGTGCATCTAAATCTTAAAGGGGGGTGAGAAGGATTACTTATCCTATCCTAGGTATTCCTTAAAGAGGTGGGGTTTCAGGTGTCTCCGGAAGGTGGTGATTGACTCCGCTGTCCTGGCGTCGTGAGGGAGTTTGTTCCACCATTGGGGGCCAGAGCAGCGAACAGTTTAGACTGGGCTGAGCGGGAACTGTACTTCCTCAGTGGTAGGGAGGCGAGCAGGCCAGAGGTGGATGAACGCAGTGCCCTTGTTTGGGTGTAGGGCCTGATCAGAGCCTGGAGGTACTGAGGTGCCGTTCCCCTCACAGCTCCGTAGGCAAGCACCATGGTCTTGTAGCAGATGCGAGCTTCAACTGGAAGCCAGTGGAGAGAGCGGAGGAGCGGGGTGACGTGAGAGAACTTGGGAAGGTTGAACACCAGACGGGCTGCGGCGTTCTGGATGAGTTGTAGGGGTTTAATGGCACAGGCAGGGAGCCCAGCCAACAGCGAGTTGCAGTAGTCCAGACGGGAGATGACAAGTGCCTGGATTAGGACCTGCGCCGCTTCCTGTGTGAGGCAGGGTCGTACTCTGCGGATGTTGTAGAGCATGAACCTACAGGAACGGGCCACCGCCTTGATGTTAGTTGAGAACGACAGGGTGTTGTCCAGGATCACGCCAAGGTTCTTAGCGCTCTGGGAGGAGGACACAATGGAGTTGTCAACCGTGATGGCGAGATCATGGAACGGGCAGTCCTTCCCCGGGAGGAAGAGCAGCTCCGTCTTGCCGAGGTTCAGCTTGAGGTGGTGATCCGTCATCCACACTGATATGTCTGCCAGACATGCAGAGATGCGATTCGCCACCTGGTCATCAGAAGGGGGAAAGGAGAAGATTCATTGTGTGTCGTCTGCATAGCAATGATAGGAGAGACCATGTGAGGTTATGACAGAGCCAAGTGACTTGGTGTATAGCGAGAATAGGAGAGGGCCTAGAACAGAGCCCTGGGGGACACCAGTGGTGAGAGCGCGTGGTGAGGAGACAGATTCTCGCCACGCCACCTGGTAGGAGAGACCTGTCAGGTAGAACGCAATCCAAGCGTGGGCCGCGCCGGAGATGCCCAACTCGGAGAGGGTGGAGAGGAGGATCTGATGGTTCACAGTATCGAAGGCAGCCGATAGGTCTAGAAGGATGAGAGCAGAGGAGAGAGAGTTAGCTTTAGCGGTGCGGAGCGCCTCCGTGATACAGAGAAGAGCAGTCTCAGTTGAATGACTAGTCTTGAAACCTGACTGATTTGGATCAAGAAGGTCATTCAGAGAGAGATAGCGGGAGAGCTGGCCAAGGACGGCACGTTCAAGAGTTTTGGAGAGAAAAGAAAGAAGGGATACTGGTCTGTAGTTGTTGACATCGGAGGGATTGAGTGTAGGTTTTTTCAGAAGGGGTGCAACTCTCGCACTCTTGAGGACGGAAGGGACGTAGCCAGCGGTCAGGGATGAGTTGATGAGCGAGGTGAGGTAGGGGAGAAGGTCTCCGGAAATGGTCTGGAGAAGAGAGGAGGGGATAGGGTCAAGCGGGCAGGTTGTTGGGCGGCCGGCCGTCACAAGACGCGAGATTTCATCTGGAGAGAGAGGGGAGAAAGAGGTCAGAGAACAGGGTAGGGCAGTGTGAGCAGAACCAGCGGCGCCGTTTGACTTAGCAAACGAGGATCGGATGTCGTCGACCTTCTTTTCAAAATGGTTGACGAAGTCATCTGCAGAGAGGGGGGAGGGGGAGGAGGATTCAGGAGTGAGGAGAATGTGGCAAAGAGCTTCCTAGGGTTAGAGGCAGATGCTTGGAATTTAGAGTGGTAGAAAATGGCTTTAGCAGCAGAGACAGAGGAGGAAAATGTAGAGAGGAGGGAGTGAAAGGATGCCAGGTCCGCAGGGAGGCGAGTTTTCCTCCATTTCCGCTCAGCTGCCCGGAGCCCTGTTCTGTGAGCTCGCAATGAGTCGTCGAGCCACGGGGCGGGAGGGGAGGACCGCGCCGGCCTGGAGGATAGGGGACATAGAGAGTCAAAGGATGCAGAAAGGGAGGAGAGGAGGGTTGAGGAGGCAGAATCAGGAGATAGGTTGGAGAAGGTATGAGCAGAGGGAAGAGATGATAGGATGGAAGAGGAGAGAGTAGCGGGGGAGAGAGAGCGAAGGTTGGGACGGCGCGATACCATCCGAGTAGGGGCAGTGTGGGAGGTGTTAGATGAGAGCGAGAGGGAAAAGGATACAAGGTAGTGGTCGGAGACTTGGAGGGGAGTTGCAATGAGGTTAGTGGAAGAACAGCATCTAGTAAAGATGAGGTCGAGCGTATTGCCTGCCTTGTGAGTAGGGGGGAAGGTGAGAGGGTGAGGTCAAAAGAGGAGAGGAGTGGAAAGAAGGAGGCAGAGAGGAATGAGTCAAAGGTAGACGTGGGGAGGTTAAAGTCGCCCAGCACTGTGAGAGGTGAGCCGTCCTCAGGAAAGGAGCTTATCAAGGTATCAAGCTCATTGATGAACTCTCCGAGGGAACCTGGAGGGCGATAAATGATAAGGATGTTAAGCTTGAAAGGGCTGGTAACTGTGACAGCATGGAATTCAAAGGAGGCGATAGACAGATGGGTGAGGGGAGAAAGAGAGAATGACCACTTGGAAGAGATGAGGATCCCGGTGCCACCACCCCGCTGACCAGAAGCTCTCGGGGTGTGCGAGAACACGTGGGCGGACGAAGAGAGAGCAGTAGGAGTAGCAGTGTTGTCTGTGGTGATCCATGTTTCCGTCAGTGCCAAGAAGTCGAGGGACTGGAGGGAGGCATAGGCTGAGATGAACTCTGCCTTGTTGGCCGCAGATCGGCAGTTCCAGAGGCTACCGGAGACCTGGAACTCCACGTGGGTCGTGCGCGCTGGGACCACCAGATTAGGGTGGCCGCGGCCACGCGGTGTGGAGCGTTTGTATGGTCTGTGCAGAGAGGAGAGAACAGGGATAGACAGACACATAGTTGAAAGGCTACAGAAGAGGCTACGCTAATGCAAAGGAGATTGGAATGACAAGTGGACTACACGTCTCGAATGTTCAGAAAGTTAAGTTTACGTAGCAAGAATCTTATTGACTAAAATGATTAAAATGATACAGTACTGCTGAAGTAGGCTAGCTGGCAGTAGCTGCGTTGTTGACACTACACTAATCAAGTCGTTCCGTTGAGTGTAATAGTTTCTGCAGTGCTGCTATTCGGGGCTAGCTAGCAGTGTTGTTTATGTTACGTTGCGTTAAAAGAACGACAATAGCTGGCTAGCTAACCTAGAAAATCGCTCTAGACTACACAATTATCTTTGATACAAAGACGGCTATGTAGCTAGCTATGTAGCTAGCTACGATCAAACAAATCAAACCGTTGTACTGTAATGAAATGAAAATGTGATACTACCTGTGAATGCGACCGGGTTGTTGAGTACTATTCAGTAGACGTTGGCTAGCTGTTAGCTGTTAGCTGTTGGCTAGCTAGCAGAGTCTCCTACGTTAAGGACGACAAATAGCTGGCTAGCTAACCTCGGTAAATTAAGATAATCACTCCAAGACTACACACTCTAAACTACACAATTATCTTGGATACAAAGACAGCTATGTAGCTAGCTAACACTAAACTAATCAAGTTGTTCAGTTGAGTGTAATAGTGTAATAGCACTAGTGCTGCTAATGGACTGTAACAGAGGACATTGAGGACATAGCGGACTGTAACATAGAGGACATAGAGGCCTGTAAAATGGCCCAGAGATTGAACAACATGCTAGCCTCACTTGGCTAATAGCCCACATCAGCAGAAAGACTGCTCGACAATGATTCGTTTTAAAGGCCAGCTGGAGTGAAAAGGGAAGTAGTAATGGAGTCATTACATTGACTGACTCAGGACCAGAGGGTCAGCTGACTACAAATGACCAGGGCTGGAATTATTAACTAAGAAGAGCTATTAATCTGCCTGGCAACAAAGAGGACAACAATGGAAACTAACCAATCATTAATGGTCGCTTCTACTCACAGCTGTTTGAATATCCTCTCATGGAGGAACTACAACTAAGTCTGCCCATTATGCAAAAGTCAGTTGGGCAGCCATTTTCTCAACTACAGTAGCCTGCATATTCTTCCCAAACCACATGATTGAATAGCCAAATTGTGGCCAAAAGTTGGATAAAAGTAGCTCAACCTGTATTTAAACATGTCCAAGTAAAATAACAATATAAAAAATAACTATCAACAATATTTTCAACTAACAAATATTTTGATAAGACATTTTTCCTTCTAAACTGACAGCCACTGCAATAGTGATCACAGTCTGATGTTTTCCTCAGGAGACCCAATGTGAGGGTGTTGCTATGATAAACACTTTATGGTCTGTAGTTGTGGTCATATCTGATTTGACATCATAAATGGGTAGAAAAATTTGCTTGGGCCAAAGCGTCTAAAATCAAATAAAAACTGGTAGGAATCTGGGCATGAGGGCAACTCTCTCTCACTCGTTCACCCTCACGCTCTGTCAATTTAACTACCCAGCTAGCACATTTGGTTCCTTGGAAATTGTTGGAACATATGTTTTTGGTTTTCCATTGGTTCTGGGAACAAAACCATACGTTTCTAAAACGGAAGTGAACATTTTGCATGTTCAGGGAACATTCATTTTTTAGGTTGCAGGGAGATTCTGAGAACATTTTACTGTGGTTCCCTGATTGTTTTCCTGGTAGGTTAAACTTTCTGAGAACATTTTACAGTGGTTCCCTGATTGTTTTCCTGGTAGGTTAAACATTCTGAGAACATTTTACAGTGGTTCCCTAATTGTTTTCCTGGTAGGTTAAACGTTCCGAGAACATTTTACAGTGGTTCCCTGATTGTTTTCCTGGTAGGTTAAACTTTCTGAGAACATTTTACTGTGGTTCCCTGATTGTTTTCCTGGTAGGTTAAACGTTCTGAGAACATTTTACTGTGGTTCCCTGATTGTTTTCCTGGTAGGTTAAATGTTCTCAGAACATTTTACTGTGGTTCCCTGATTGTTTTCCTGGTAGGTTAAACTTTCTGAGAACATTTTACTGTGGTTCCCTGATGTTTTCCTGGTAGGTTAAACTTTCTGAGAACATTTTACTGTGGTTCCCTGATGTTTTCCTGGTAGGTTAAACTTTCTGAGAACATTTTACTGTGGTTCCCTGATGTTTTCCTGGTAGGTTAAACTTTCTGAGAACATTTTACTGTGGATCCCTGATGTTTTCCTGGTAGGTTAAACGTTCTGAAAACATTTTACTGTGGTTCCCTGATGTTTTCCTGGTAGGTTAAACTTTCTGAGAACATTTTACTGTGGTTCCCTGATGTTTTCCTGGTAGGTTAAACGTTCTGAGACCATTTTACTGTGGTTCCCTGATGTTTTCCTGGTAGGTTAAACGTTCTGAAAACATTTTACTGTGGTTCCCTGATGTTTTCCTGGTAGGTTAAACTTTCTGAGAACATTTTACTGTGGTTCCCTGATGTTTTCCTGGTAGGTTAAACGTTCTGAAAACATTTTACTGTGGTTCCCTGATGTTTTCCTAGTAGGTTAAACGTTCTGAAAACATTTTACTGTGGTTCCCTGATGTTTTCCTAGTAGGTTAAACGTTCTGAGAACATGTTTCAATAAGGCCTTTAATTACACTGCTAGCTTAGTGCTCTATTCAATCCGTATCGCGGAAATTCAGCGTTACAGCGTGACTGAAATTTAAAGGCAATGGTCCCGCATTAGCAGAGACTGCATTCATGGTAAACATTGCAGAAGTCGGCTGAATAGGAAACAGAGTCCTTAGTTTGGCTTCACTGATTTGAAATCTAAGCAAAGACAGGACACATGGAAATTAGTTTGCTTAGGCATTGATCATAAATACATGTGTTTTTATTGCGGCACAGCATCAGTGAGATTAGAACCTATGGTCTCTGCTGTTGAGCCATGGAATAAGTCCACTGCGCCACCAGGATGGAGTTGGCATTCCATGTTTTTTCACTCATACAGCGTTGTTGATTTTAGTCTATTCAAACAGACCCCATTTCAAAGGAAATAAGCACTCGATCCGATCAGGTGTGGCCAATTAGTGGGCACCGCCAACACACCTGAACACACTTGACAACATAAAGGATACAGAGAGTTTAGTTGATTCTGAGAATGGAATGTGTTTGTTTTTAAATAACATTAGAACATTTTCTGAACTTTTACGTTTTTCTTGTGATTTTTATGTAGCGTTTTTTTATGTTCTCAGAATAATTTGAGAACATGACTTTAAATAGAACCACGAGGAAACCTGTAGGAAACATTATGCTGAAGTACTCAACTTCTCTAAGAAGAACAATGTTTCTTATCGTTCTCTGAATTATTTGAGAACATTCCCAAACCAGTTGGAGAACATTCCTAAAACATTATCAGCATTGAAATGAAATGTAACCATGTTTGAACATTTAGGAAACGTTCTGTTAAAGCAGTGGTCACTAACTGGTCAATCTTCAAGACATTCCTAGTCAATCACCAAACATTTCCATAGAAAAACCAACATTAAAGCCTTGCGCTTCTATTTTCGTTCAATTGGTCTAGCGCTGTTGGCGGTAGGTGTTCTTGATTCAGAAGCCCTGCTCGCCGCGTAGGAAAGGTGTATGAAGGGACAAACTCCACCTACTTGGCGGACCAGTGCGCCTACTGCGCTGGCCAATCGAATAGCTCAAAAGTTTATGCTAGCCTACATCAGATTTCATAACTTTTAAATCCATGACCAGAGAGACAGTCAAAGAATACAGCAAAGTGTTAGTATGCGTGAGTTCATGTTGACATTTTTGTTCAGCCCTGTCAACACTGTTTTTATTCAACACCTTACAAAACCTAAGATGTGCTTCTCCCTACTTCCACTAGCGCTACAACCACCACTGCAGCTGCTTTAAATTAGTAGCGTGTTGATAGGCCTGTGTTTTTATATTTAGCAGATCATCGTGCAGATCATCGTGTCTATTCTGGTCATAAGAACAACATGAATTTGTGCATGAGGCATAAATAATGTGGTGCATCTCCAGTTTCACCTTCAGGTGGAAGACAGTGTCCCTTCTCTCTGGTCAGTCTCTCCAGAGGGAAGTAGAGAGCAGAGATTGTGAGAGGTGGACCCTCTGTTGCTGTCTCCCTCCTCTGAGACTGACCGTCAGATGCATGTACCATCAGTGCAGTAAAATATAAAATACAATGATTTCAATTTATGCTCAGCTGTGAATCGCAAGTGACACAACAACTGATCGATTTTGTTACCAAATCTCGAGTTTTTAAATATAATATGGTCTGAGAAGACCAATATTGTCAGGCCAAGCATAGCCAATATGCTGTATTGTGTGTTATTAGGCATACTGCACAAACATCATTCCTACTGAACTATTTGTATCAGATTCATTTTGTATAGGCTTACATTTGATTTTTTATCTGAGCGGTAGATCTCGACTTGCTTTTTGACTACGAAAGTGATCTTGAATCAGAAAGGGTTGGTGACTACTGTGTAATGCAATGCTGAGAACGTTCCAAAGCCAAGCAACTGTACTGCACCATTCCTAGAAAGTTGTATGCAAACTAACCATAGGAAAACCACACTCTCACCAAGCTACAAGAAACATACAGTCCTCAGAACATTATGTGCTCGCTGGGTACACAGCTGTCATTTCGCAGATGCTCTTATCCAGAGCAAATTACAGTAGTGGGTGTAAATATTTTCATACTTTTTCATACAGATCCCCTGTGTGAATTGAACAATCCTGGTGTTGTACGTGTTATGTGGTACCAGCTGAGCCACACAGGACCACATACTCTTCATCTATTACAATTTTGCTAGATTTGTCGTGTTCTTCTTGACACAAACTGCTATATCCCTTATTTCTGGTATTAGAAATATGGTGGAAACTCACACTAGCCCATGCCTTCACCATTCCAATGTCTTTATACAATATTTGAAGGAAGTAGGGAATGAGTGTATATATAAGGAGAAACGAGCTATTAATGGGATGGACCCATGGTGTCTCACGGAGTCTGACATTGGCAGTCGCAGTCCCCAACAGAACCCGTTCTTAAAGCCAGTGGTCATACAGGTTTGGGAGTTACAAGAAGACTCTGTTATCATGATCGTCTCTCATGGCTCTCACGCTGACCTAATCGCTGTCACCAACTGCCGGTGGGAACACTGTTTGAGCGTGGGACCAGGTAGTGAGTGTGTGACCGTGCAGACGTGGTGTTGTGGCATTCAGAGGGGGCTGTTTTAAATGTGAAAGGCATTCTTAAAGGGGCACTGGCAGCCATACGGCACGGAATCATGCAGGGGAAAGGAACCATGCAGGGGATAGGAACCATGCAGGGGATAGGAACCATGCAGGGGATAGGAACCATGCAGGGGAAAGGAACCATGCAGGGGATAGGAACCATGCAGGGGAAGGAACCATGCAGGGGAAAGGAACCATGCAGGGGATAGGAACCATGCAGGGGAAAGGAACCATGCAGGGGATAGGAACCATGCAGGGGAAAGGAACCATGCAGGGGAAAGGAACCATGCAGGGGATAGGAACCATGCAGGGGATAGGAACCATGCAGGGGAAAGGAACCATGCAGGGGATAGGAACCATGCAGGGGATAGGAACCATGCAGGGGATAGGAACCATGCAGGGGAAAGGAACCATGCAGGGGATAGGAACCATGCAGGGGATAGGAACCATGCAGGGGAAAGGAACCATGCAGGGGAAAGGAACCATGCAGGGGATAGGAACCATGCAGGGGATAGGAACCATGCAGGGGAAAGGAACCATGCAGGGGATAGGAACCATGCAGGGGATAGGAACCATGCAGGGGAAAGGAACCATGCAGGGGATAGGAACCATGCAGGGGAAAGGAACCATGCAGGGGATAGGAACCATGCAGGGGATAGGAACCATGCAGGGGAAAGGAACCATGCAGGGGATAGGAACCATGCAGGGGAAAGGAACCATGCAGGGGAAAGGAACCATGCAGGGGAAAGGAACCATGCAGGGGAAAGGAACCATGCAGGGGAAAGGAACCATGCAGGGGAAAGGAACCATGCAGGGGAAAGGAACCATGCAGGGGAAAGGAACCATGCAGGGGATAGGAACCATGCAGGGGATAGGAATCATGCAGGGGATAGGAACCATGCAGGGGAAAGGAACCATGCAGGGGATAGGAACCATGCAGGGGATAGGAACCATGCAGGGGAAAGGAACCATGCAGGGGAAAGGAACCATGCAGGGGATAGGAACCATGCAGGGGATAGGAACCATGCAGGGGATAGGAACCATGCAGGGGATAGGAACCATGTAGGGGAAAGGAACCATGCAGGGGATAGGAACCATGCAGGGGATAGGAACCATGCAGGGGAAAGGAACCATGCAGGGGAAAGGAACCATGCAGGGGATAGGAACCATGCAGGGGATAGGAACCATGCAGGGGATAGGAACCATGCAGGGGAAAGGAACCATGCAGGGGAAAGGAACCATGCAGGGGAAAGGAACCATGCAGGGGATAGGAACCATGCAGGGGATAGGAACCATGCAGGGGAAAGGAACCATGCAGGGGATAGGAACCATGCAGGGGAAAGGAACCATGTAGGGGATAGGAACCATGTAGGGGATAGGAACAATGCAGGGGATAGGAACCATGCAGGGGATAGGAACCATGCAGGGGATAGGAACCAGGCAGGGGAAAGGAATTAGGCAGGGGAGATAAGGGGGTAGAGGAGGGTGTCCTGGGACTGGGGACTGGGCCGAGGAGTTGGGGTTGGAGGGTGGGGGAGTGGGTGCTGGGGACTGGGCCGAGGGGTTGGAGGGTGGGGGAGGGGGTGCTGGGGATTGGGCCGAGGGGTTGGGGTTGGAGGGTGGGGGAGGAGGTCCTGGGGACTGGGCCGAGGGGTTGGAGGGTGGGGAAGGGGGTGCTGGGGATTGGGCGGAGGTGTTGGGGTTGGAGGGTGGAGGAGGGGATCCTGGGGATTGGGCTGAGTGGTTGGGGTTGGAGGGTGGAGGAGGGGGTCCTGGGGATTGGGCCGAGGTGGGTTGGGAGTGGAGGGTGGAGGGGAGGGGAGGGGTTGGGTGTGGAGGAGGGGGTTCTGGGGATTGGGCCAGGGGGATTGGAGGTTCACACTGCTATGCTTTATCTTGGCCAGATCACAGTTGTAAATGAGAACTTGTTCTCAACTAGCCTACCTGGTTAAATAAAGGTGGGGGAAACAAATGGAGGGTGGAGGAGGGGGTCCTGGGGAGTGGGCCAGCGGGGATGGGAGTGGAGGGTACAGTATGTAACTCCTGAAGCTCTCTGCACCCCGTTAGCCCTGGCCTTCTTTGTGTGCCCGCATAATACCACAGTAAAGACTGCTACACAGGTGGTCCCATCCCACCAGCCTAACCCCCATAACGCCACCCCTTAGCTTGGCTCCGCTCTGCCCGCTGCGGAGTGTCTCTACGCTGGGATGCCTTTCTCAGTCCTCAGCTTGGGACCACAAAGAGACACGTTGCTGGCAGATAAGCCCATTGAAGAGACACAGAGGGAGGAACATGACTCTATCTATCTCTGTCTATCCCTGTCTCTCTCTCTCTCTCTCAATTCAATTCAATTCAATTCAAGGGCTTTATTGGCATGGGAAACATGTGTTAACATTGCCAAAGCAAGTGAGGTAGACAACATACAAAGTGAATATATAAAGTGAAAAACAACAAAAATTAACAGTAAACATTACACATACAACAGTTTCAAAACAGTAAAGACATTACAAATGTCATATTATATATATATATATATATATATATATATATATATATATATATATATATATATATCTCTTTCTCTCTCTATATATCTCTATATCTCTATATCTTTCTTTCTCTCTCTCACTCTATCTCTTTCGCTCGCTATATATATCTCTATATCTTTCTTTCTCTCTCTCTCTCTCTCTCTCTCTCTCTCTCTCTCTCTCTCTCTCTCTCTCTCCCTCTCTCTCTCTTTCTCTCTTTCTCTCTCTCTTTTCTCAGGGACTTAAGTGGAGTTCCATGACAGTCATCAGCACAATCACCGTATCCTCTGGGCCCTGCCCTGTAGACCCCCGTAACCTCTGGGCCCTGCACTGTAGACCCCCGTATCCTCATGGCCCTGCCCTGTAGACACACGTATCATCTGGGCCCTGCACTGTAGACCCCCGTATCCTCATGGCCCTGCCCTGTAGACCCCCGTATCCTCTGGGCACTGCACTATAGACCCCCGTATCCTCTGGGCCCTGCAATGTAGACCCACGTATCCTCTGGGCCCTGCACTATAGACCCCCGTATCCTCTGGGCCCTGCAATGTAGACCCCCGTATCCTCTGGGCCCTGCACTATAGACCCCCGTATCCTCTGGGCCCTGCAATGTAGACCCACGTATCCTCTGGGCCCTGCACTGTGGACCCCCTGATGTTCACATCCCTGTACCGGTCCACCCTGAACCGGTCCACCCTGTACCAGTCCACCCTGTACCGGTCCACCCTGTACCGGTCCACCCTGTACCGGTCCACCCTGTACCGGTCCACCTTCACAATATCCATCTTTAAATACCTGCCTCAAACTCTAACAATTTGTTTACATCAAACAGTACCCAAACTCGGTCCTCTGGACCCCAAGGGGTGCACGTTTTTTTTCTCTCCCCCTAACACTACACAGCTAATAGTCAAGCTTTGATCATTTGAATCAACTGTGTATTGTTAGGGCAAAAAGCAAAACGTGCACTACTTGGGAAACACTGGGGAAACAATGTTTGGGAAACGCTGCTTTACATAGTGCACTACTTTTGACCAGTGCCCATATCTCTCTGGTCTAAGTAGTGATAGGGAATAGGGTGCATTTTGGGATGCAGTTTTCAGTTGTTTACTGTTCAACCCCTCCCTTTCCCTGCCTCCTTGAACCAATTAGAGATGAAAAGTCTGTGGTATTCCCCCCAGCCGTCTCAATCAGAGGCCAGGCTATCAAAGCCATGACGCAAGGCAGGGACAAAATTGAACCCATTATGGCTAATTGCCATGCCTTCTAAATGCAGGACCTTTTGCCTGAGCACCTGTTGCCTAAACACGTCGCCGACTCCAATAGGGACTGAGTGAGGGCGAGGGAGGCAGAGTGGGTGGGAGAGCGAGAGAATGAGGGAGAGAGAGAGAGAGAGAGAGAGACAGAGAGAGAGAGACAGAGAGATGGAGGAAAGCGGCCCAGCTGCATCAAATCTTTTTTTCTTTTTTTTATCCTGAGAGATGGAGAGGAGAAGGAGGAGGAGGAGGGGGAGGAGGGGGAGGAGGGGGAGGACCCCAGGCTACATGTCCTTTAGAAAGATCATTGGCATCCTTCAGGCTCACTTGAGCATAACTCCTTCCACCACACCCCTAGCCCGTACCCCCCAGCCCACAGGTCATACCTTCCAGCCCCCAGGCCATACCTTCCAGCCCCCAGGCCATACTCTCCAGCCCCCAGGCCATACCTTCTAACCCCCAGCACATCCTCTCTAGCCCCCAGGCCATACGTTCCAGCCCCCAGGCCATACCCTCCAGCCCCCAGGCCATACCCCCAGCCCCCAGGCCATACCTTCCAGCCCCCAGGCCATACCCTCCAGCCCCCAGGCCATACCCTCCAGCCCCCAGGCCATACCCTCCAGCCCCCAGGCCATACCTTCCAGCCCCCAGGCCATACCCTTCAGCCCCCAGGCCATACCCTCCAGCCCCCAGGCCATACCCTCCAGCCCCCAGGCCATACCCTCCAGCCCCCAGGCCATACCCCCCAGCCCCCAGGCCATACCTTCCAGTCCCCAGGCCATACCCTTCAGCCCCCAGGCCATACCCTCCAGCCCATAAGAAAGGTGCTCATCCATCTTATTCCTGCTGTGATGAAGCCAGTTGGCTATAGTCAACCCTTGGAACAGAATCACCAGTGGAAGAAGCAGGGGTCATGGTTTTGGGCCTGAACAAGGTCTACACCTCCTACTCTCCAAACCTGTCCTTCCCAAGTGGGTGCCGGCTGACGCTTGCCTTTGGCCACCATTATCCTCCTCCCCAGAACCAAGGCCACTCCCTCCCTATATGACCCCGGAGACAGAGCTCCAGAATATTATCCATCCGTGTATATATATATATATATATCTCCCTCTCCCTCTCTCTCTCTCTCTCTCTCTCTCTCTCTCTCTCTCTCTCTCTCTCTCTCTCTCTCTCTCTCTCTCTCTCTCTCTCTCTCTCTCTCTCTCTCTCTCTCTCTCTCTCTCTCTCTCTCTCTCTCTCTCTCTCTCTCTCTCTCTCTCTCTCTGTGTGTGTGTGTGAAATCTATGCCCTGGATGACTTCACCTCTCCGAGTGTCTGACTGCCGTGCGATGACCACATTGTTTCCCCTGCAGTCCAGGGCTCACATTCACAAAGTGTCTCTGAGTAGGAGTGCTGATCTAGGATCTGTTTAGCCTTTTATACCTGATCTTGGATCAGCACTCCTACTGTGCAATGCTTGGTGAAGATGGCCCCAGACCCTTTGTCATGGCCTTTCCCTGCTTTATGTCTGTTACAGAGGGGAGAGAACCAATTTGTCCCTCTCTCAGTGATTTGGGCTCCCATACAATCCTTTCACCAGTCGGTAAAGTGTCTTCCTTTCCCTTTTAAAGGGCACAATGGGTAATGGAATCAAGCTACATTTCTCTACCTAGTACGTCAAGACAGACAGCCGCAGAGAGGAACATAAGGGAATCTGCCAGTGACAAGAGCTGTGATTTACAGGGCTCTGCTTTTTGTGCGAGCCATCGAAGTAAACTATGGCATGGAAACACTTATTGAAGGGGTATTTGGGTTTTTACAGGACACTCTGAAAGGAGGCCTTCATAATACACTATACATGCAAAAGTATGTGGACACCCCTTCAAATGAGTGGATTTGGCTATTTCATCCACACCAATTGCTGACAGGTGTTTAAAATTGAGCACACGGCCTTGCAAACTCCATGCAAACTCCATGCAAACTCAGTGGAATGACTGTAGAGCTCAGTGACTTCCAATGTTGCACTGTCATAGACGGCCATCTTTCCAACAAGTCTGCCCTGCTAGAGCTGCACCGGTCAACTGTATGTGCTGTTATTGTAAAAATGGAAACATCTAGGAGCAACAAGGGTGAAATGGTAGGCCACAACACAAGCTCACAGAATGGGACAGCCGAGTGCTGAAGCGCGTAGCGCATAAAATGGTCTGTCCTCGGTTGCATCACTCACTACCGAGTACCAAACTGCCTCTGGAAGCAACGTCAGCACATGAACTGTTCGTCTGGAGCTTCATGAAATGGGTTTCCATGGCCGAGCAGCAGCACACAAGCCTAAACTCACCATGTGCAATGCCAAGTGTCGGCTGGAGTGGTGTAAAGCTTGCTGCCATTGGACTCTGGAGCAGTGGAAACTGAAAGAAAAAAATATTCTCTGGAGTGATGAATTACGCTTCACCATCTGGAAGTCCGACGGACAAATCTGGGTTCCTAACCAACATCAGTCTCCAACCTCACTGATGCTGTTGTGGCTAAATGGAAGCAAGTCCCCGCAGCAATGTTCCAACATCTAGTGGAAAGCCTTTCCAGAAGAGTGAAGGCTGTTATAGCAGCAAAGGAGGGGACCAACTCCATGTTAATGCCCATGACTTTGGAATGAGATTTTCGACGAGCAGGTGTCCACATACTTTTGGTCATGAAGTGAACGTAGACTCCCCTTGAACTTCTATAAAAAAGGACGAGAGAGAGTATCTTTTCTGTAATAGCAATGTTGTGATTTACTGCTTGGTCGCATCGAGGTAGAGAAGTTAGTGACGACGCTTAATTTGTTTGCACTTCGGTTGTTTTAGACAGTGAAGGAATGTCTACAGTAGCTATAGATTTCGGGACTCTCACTGTCTGTCTGTTCATTCGTCCCTCTCTCCGTCTGTGTGTGTGTGTGTCTATCCGTCTGTGTCTCTGTCTGTCTGTCTCTTTGTCCATGTCTCTGTGTGTGTCCATTTCCCTTACAGATAAAATGTGGGAAAACGTTTTGCCCAATTGTCTCCTTTGTCTCCGCTATGTCGCTGTACCACTGTATCACTCCTCTGTAAACAAATGGCAACGCAACTGAAACCAAACACAATTTAGTACAATGAATTCCATACATGAATCACTTTAGATTAGTTTCATCCATGCTACGTTCAGTCGACGCAACCACATGTTACAACGAGAATGGGACATGACACAGTGGACAGAACCACATGTTACAACGAGAATGGGACATGACACAGTGGACAGAACCACATGTTACAACGAGAATGGGACATGACACAGTGGACAGAACCACATGTTACAACGAGAATGGGACATGACACAGTGGACAGAACCACATGTTACAACGAGAATGGGACATGACACAGTGGACAGAACCACATGTTACAACGAGAATGGGACATGACACAGTGGACAGAACCACATGTTACAACGAGAATGGGACATGACACAGTGGACAGAACCACATGTTACAACGAGAATGGGACATGACACAGTGGACAGAACCACATGTTACAAAGAGAATGGGACATGACACAGTGGACAGAACCACATGTTACAACGAGAATGGGACATGACACAGTGGACAGAACCACATGTTACAACGAGAATGGGACATGACACAGTGGACAGAACCACATGTTACAAAGAGAATGGGACATGACACAGTGGACAGAACCACATGTTACAACGAGAATGGGACATGACACAGTGGACAGAACCACATGTTACAACGAGAATGGGACATGACACAGTGGACAGAACCACATGTTACAACGAGAATGGGATATGACACAGTGGACAGAACCACATGTTACAACGAGAATGGGATATGACACAGTGGACAGAACCACATGTTACAACGAGAATGGGACATGACACAGTGGACAGAACCACATGTTACAACGAGAATGGGATATGACACAGTGGACAGAACCACATGTTACAACGAGAATGGGACATGACACAGTGGACAGAACCACATGTTACAACGAGAATGGGATATGACACAGTGGACAGAACCACATGTTACAACGAGAATGGGATATGACACAGTGGACAGAACCACATGTTACAACGAGAATGGGACATGACACAGTGGACAGAACCACATGTTACAACGAGAATGGGACATGACACAGTGGACAGAACCACATGTTACAACGAGAATGGGACATGACACAGTGGACAGAACCACATGTTACAACGAGAATGGGACATGACACAGTGGACAGAACCACATGTTACAACGAGAATGGGACATGACACAGTGGACAGAACCACATGTTACAACGAGAATGGGATATGACACAGTGGACAGAACCACATGTTACAACGAGAATGGGACATGACACAGTGGACAGAACCACATGTTACAACGAGAATGGGACATGACACAGTGGACAGAACCACATGTTACAACGAGAATGGGACATGACACAGTGGACAGAACCACATGTTACAACGAGAATGGGACATGACACAGTGGACAGAACCACATGTTACAAAGAGAATGGGACATGACACAGTGGACAGAACCACATGTTACAACGAGAATGGGACATGACACAGTGGACAGAACCACATGTTACAACGAGAATGGGACATGACACAGTGGACAGAACCACATGTTACAACGAGAATGGGACATGACACAGTGGACAGAACCACATGTTACAAAGAGAATGGGACATGACACAGTGGACAGAACCACATGTTACAACGAGAATGGGACATGACACAGTGGACAGAACCACATGTTACAACGAGAATGGGACATGACACAGTGGACAGAACCACATGTTACAAAGAGAATGGGACATGACACAGTGGACAGAACCACATGTTACAACGAGAATGGGACATGACACAGTGGACAGAACCACATGTTACAACGAGAATGGGACATGACACAGTGGACAGAACCACATGTTACAACGAGAATGGGACATGACACAGTGGACAGAACCACATGTTACAACGAGAATGGGACATGACACAGTGGACAGAACCACATGTTACAACGAGAATGGGACATGACACAGTGGACAGAACCACATGTTACAACGAGAATGGGACATGACACAGTGGACAGAACCACATGTTACAACGAGAATGGGACATGACACAGTGGACAGAACCACATGTTACAACGAGAATGGGACATGACACAGTGGACAGAACCACATGTTACAACGAGAATGGGACATGACACAGTGGACAGAACCACATGTTACAACGAGAATGGGACATGACACAGTGGACAGAACCACATGTTACAACGAGAATGGGACATGACACAGTGGACAGAACCACATGTTACAACGAGAATGGGACATGACACAGTGGACAGAACCACATGTTACAACGAGAATGGGACATGACACAGTGGACAGAACCACATGTTACAACGAGAATGGGACATGACACAGTGGACAGAACCACATGTTACAACGAGAATGGGACATGACACAGTGGACAGAACCACATGTTACAACGAGAATGGGACATGACACAGTGGACAGAACCACATGTTACAACGAGAATGGGACATGACACAGTGGACAGAACCACATGTTACAACGAGAATGGGACATGACACAGTGGACAGAACCACATGTTACAACGAGAATGGGACATGACACAGTGGACAGAACCACATGTTACAACGAGAATGGGACATGACACAGTGGACAGAACCACATGTTACAACGAGAATGGGACATGACACAGTGGACAGAACCACATGTTACAACGAGAATGGGACATGACACAGTGGACAGAACCACATGTTACAACGAGAATGGGACATGACACAGTGGACAGAACCACATGTTACAACGAGAATGGGACATGACACAGTGGACAGAACCACATGTTACAACGAGAATGGGACATGACACAGTGGACAGAACCACATGTTACAACGAGAATGGGACATGACACAGTGGACAGAACCACATGTTACAACGAGAATGGGACATGACACAGTGGACAGAACCACATGTTACAACGAGAATGGGACATGACACAGTGGACAGAACCACATGTTACAACGAGAATGGGACATGACACAGTGGACAGAACCACATGTTACAACGAGAATGGGACATGACACAGTGGACAGAACCACATGTTACAACGAGAATGGGACATGACACAGTGGACAGAACCACATGTTACAACGAGAATGGGACATGACACAGTGGACAGAACCACATGTTACAAAGAGAATGGGACATGACACAGTGGACAGAACCACATGTTACAACGAGAATGGGACATGACACAGTGGACAGAACCACATGTTACAACGAGAATGGGACATGACACAGTGGACAGAACCACATGTTACAACGAGAATGGGACATGACACAGTGGACAGAACCACATGTTACAAAGAGAATGGGACATGACACAGTGGACAGAACCACATGTTACAACGAGAATGGGACATGACACAGTGGACAGAACCACATGTTACATGACACAGTGGACAGAAAAGAGAATGGGACATGACACAGTGGACAGAACCACATGTTACAACGAGAATGGGACATGACACAGTGGACAGAACCACATGTTACAACGAGAATGGGACATGACACAGTGGACAGAACCACATGTTACAACGAGAATGGGACATGACACAGTGGACAGAACCACATGTTACAACGAGAATGGGACATGACACAGTGGACAGAACCACATGTTACAACGAGAATGGGACATGACACAGTGGACAGAACCACATGTTACAACGAGAATGGGACATGACACAGTGGACAGAACCACATGTTACAACGAGAATGGGACATGACACAGTGGACAGAACCACATGTTACAACGAGAATGGGACATGACACAGTGGACAGAACCACATGTTACAACGAGAATGGGACATGACACAGTGGACAGAACCACATGTTACAACGAGAATGGGACATGACACAGTGGACAGAACCACATGTTACAACGAGAATGGGACATGACACAGTGGACAGAACCACATGTTACAACGAGAATGGGACATGACACAGTGGACAGAACCACATGTTACAACGAGAATGGGACATGACACAGTGGACAGAACCACATGTTACAACGAGAATGGGACATGACACAGTGGACAGAACCACATGTTACAACGAGAATGGGACATGACACAGTGGACAGAACCACATGTTACAACGAGAATGGGACATGACACAGTGGACGGAACCACATGTTACAACGAGAATGGGACATGACACAGTGGACGGAACCACATGTTACAACGAGAATGGGACATGACACAGTGGACGGAACCACATGTTACAACGAGAATGGGACATGACACAGTGGACGGAACCACATGTTACAACGAGAATGGGACATGACACAGTGGACGGAACCACATGTTACAACGAGAATGGGACATGACACAGTGGACGGAACCACATGTTACAACGAGAATGGGACATGACACAGTGGACGGAACCACATGTTACAACGAGAATGGGACATGACACAGTGGACAGAACCACATGTTACAACGAGAATGGGACATGACACAGTGGACAGAACCACATGTTACAACGAGAATGGGACATGACACAGTGGACAGAACCACATGTTACAACGAGAATGGGACATGACACAGTGGACAGAACCACATGATACAACGAGAATGGGACATGACACAGTGGACAGAACCACATGTTACAACGAGAATGGGACATGACACAGTGGACAGAACCACATGTTACAACGAGAATGGGACATGACACAGTGGACAGAACCACATGTTACAACGAGAATGGGACATGACACAGTGGACAGAACCACATGATACAACGAGAATGGGACATGACACAGTGGACAGAACCACATGTTACAACGAGAATGGGACATGACACAGTGGACAGAACCACATGTTACAACGAGAATGGGACATGACACAGTGGACAGAACCACATGTTACAACGAGAATGGGACATGACACAGTGGACATAACCACATGTTACAACGAGAATGGGACATGACACAGTGGACAGAACCACATGTTACAACGAGAATGGGACATGACACAGTGGACAGAACCACATGTTACAACGAGAATGGGACATGACACAGTGGACAGAACCACATGTTACAACGAGAATGGGACATGACACAGTGGACAGAACCACATGTTACAACGAGAATGGGACATGACACAGTGGACAGAACCACATGTTACAACGAGAATGGGACATGACACAGTGGACAGAACCACATGTTACAACGAGAATGGGACATGACACAGTGGACAGAACCACATGTTACAACGAGAATGGGACATGACACAGTGGACAGAACCACATGTTACAACGAGAATGGGACATGACACAGTGGACAGAACCACATGTTACAACGAGAATGGGACATGACACAGTGGACAGAACCACATGTTACAACGAGAATGGGACATGACACAGTGGACAGAACCACATGTTACAACGAGAATGGGACATGACACAGTGGACAGAACCACATGTTACAACGAGAATGGGACATGACACAGTGGACAGAACCACATGTTACAACGAGAATGGGACATGACACAGTGGACAGAACCACATGTTACAACGAGAATGGGACATGACACAGTGGACAGAACCACATGTTACAACGAGAATGGGACATGACACAGTGGACATAACCACATGTTACAACGAGAATGGGACATGACACAGTGGACAGAACCACATGTTACAACGAGAATGGGACATGACACAGTGGACAGAACCACATGTTACAACGAGAATGGGACATGACACAGTGGACAGAACCACATGTTACAACGAGAATGGGACATGACACAGTGGACAGAACCACATGTTACAACGAGAATGCGACATGACACAGTGGACAGAACCACATGTTACAACGAGAATGGGACATGACACAGTGGACAGAACCACATGTTACAAAGAGAATGGGACATGACACAGTGGACAGAACCACATGTTACAAAGAGAATGGGACATGACACAGTGGACAGAACCACATGTTACAACGAGAATGGGACATGACACAGTGGACAGAACCACATGTTACAACGAGAATGGGACATGACACAGTGGACAGAACCACATGTTACAACGAGAATGGGACATGACACAGTGGACGGAACCACATGTTACAACGAGAATGGGACATGACACAGTGGACGGAACCACATGTTACAACGAGAATGGGACATGACACAGTGGACGGAACCACATGTTACAACGAGAATGGGACATGACACAGTGGACGGAACCACATGTTACAACGAGAATGGGACATGACACAGTGGACGGAACCACATGTTACAACGAGAATGGGACATGACACAGTGGACGGAACCACATGTTACAACGAGAATGGGACATGACACAGTGGACGGAACCACATGTTACAACGAGAATGGGACATGACACAGTGGACGGAACCACATGTTACAACGAGAATGGGACATGACACAGTGGACGGAACCACATGTTACAACGAGAATGGGACATGACACAGTGGACGGAACCACATGTTACAACGAGAATGGGACATGACACAGTGGACGGAACCACATGTTACAACGAGAATGGGACATGACACAGTGGACGGAACCACATGTTACAACGAGAATGGGACATGACACAGTGGGCGGAACCACATGTTACAACGAGAATGGGACATGACACAGTGGACGGAACCACATGTTACAACGAGAATGGGACATGACACAGTGGACGGAACCACATGTTACAACGAGAATGGGACATGACACAGTGGACGGAACCACATGTTACAACGAGAATGGGACATGACACAGTGGACAGAACCACATGTTACAAAGAGAATGGGACATGACACAGTGGACAGAACCACATGTTACAAAGAGAATGGGACATGACACAGTGGACAGAACCACATGTTACAACGAGAATGGGACATGACACAGTGGACAGAACCACATGTTACAACGAGAATGGGACATGACACAGTGGACAGAACCACATGTTACAACGAGAATGGGACATGACACAGTGGACAGAACCACATGTTACAACGAGAATGGGACATGACACAGTGGACAGAACCACATGTTACAACGAGAATGGGACATGACACAGTGGACAGAACCACATGTTACAACGAGAATGGGACATGACACAGTGGACAGAACCACATGTTACAACGAGAATGGGACATGACACAGTGGACAGAACCACATGTTACAACGAGAATGGGACATGACACAGTGGACAGAACCACATGTTACAACGAGAATGGGACATGACACAGTGGACAGAACCACATGTTACAACGAGAATGGGACATGACACAGTGGACAGAACCACATGTTACAACGAGAATGGGACATGACACAGTGGACAGAACCACATGTTACAACGAGAATGGGACATGACACAGTGGACATAACCACATGTTACAACGAGAATGGGACATGACACAGTGGACAGAACCACATGTTACAACGAGAATGGGACATGACACAGTGGACAGAACCACATGTTACAACGAGAATGGGACATGACACAGTGGACAGAACCACATGTTACAACGAGAATGGGACATGACACAGTGGACAGAACCACATGTTACAACGAGAATGGGACATGACACAGTGGACAGAACCACATGTTACAACGAGAATGGGACATGACACAGTGGACAGAACCACATGTTACAACGAGAATGGGACATGACACAGTGGACAGAACCACATGTTACAACGAGAATGGGACATGACACAGTGGACAGAACCACATGTTACAACGAGAATGGGACATGACACAGTGGACAGAACCACATGTTACAACGAGAATGGGACATGACACAGTGGACAGAACCACATGTTACAACGAGAATGGGACATGACACAGTGGACAGAACCACATGTTACAACGAGAATGGGACATGACACAGTGGACAGAACCACATGTTACAACGAGAATGGGACATGACACAGTGGACAGAACCACATGTTACAACGAGAATGGGACATGACACAGTGGACAGAACCACATGTTACAACGAGAATGGGACATGACAGTGGACAGAACCACATGTTACAACGAGAATGGGACATGACACAGTGGACAGAACCACATGTTACAACGAGAATGGGACATGACACAGTGGACAGAACCACATGTTACAACGAGAATGGGACATGACACAGTGGACAGAACCACATGTTACAAAGAGAATGGGGCAAAACAGAGTCGACGGAACCACATGATACAAAGAGAATGGGGCAAAACAGAGTCGACGGAACCACGTTACAAAGAGAATGGGGCAAAACACAGTTGACGGAACCACATGTTACAACGAGAATGACATAAAAACAGTCGACCGAACAACATGCTACAAAGAGATTGGGGCAAAACAGAGTCGACGGAACAACATGCTACGAAGATAATGGGGCAAAAAATAGTCGGCAGAACCACATGCTACAAAGAGAATGGGGCAAAACAGAGTCGACGGAACCACATGTTACAAAGAGAATGGGGCAAAGCAGAGGCGGCAGAACCACATGCTACAAAGAGAATGGAGCAAAACAGAGTCGACGGAACCACATGTTACAAAGAGAATGGGGCAAAACAGAGTTGACGGAACCACATGTTACAAAGAGAATGGGGCAAAACAGAGTCGACGGAACCACATGCTACAAAGAGAATGGGGCAAAACAGAGTCGACGGAACCACATGATACAAAGAGAATGGGGCAAAACAGAGTCGACGGAACCACATGCTACAAAGAGAATGGGGCAAAACAGAGTTGACGGAACCACATGATACAAAGAGAATGGGGCAAAACAGAGTTGACGGAACCACATGTTACAAAGAGAATGGGGCAAAACAGAGTCGACGGAACCACATGCTACAAAGAGAATGGGGCAAAACAGAGTTGACGGAACCACATGATACAAAGAGAATGGGGCAAAACAGAGTCGACGGAACCACATGATACAAAGAGAATGGGGCAAAACAGAGTTGACGGAACCACATCTTACAAAGAGAATGGGGCAAAACAGAGTCGACGGAACCACATGCTACAAAGAGAATGGGGCAAAACAGAGTTGACGGAACCACATGATACAAAGAGAATGGGGCAAAACAGAGTCGACGGAACCACATGATACAAAGAGAATGGGGCAAAACAGAGTTGACGGAACCACATGTTACAAAGAGAATGGGGCAAAACAGAGTCGACGGAACCACATGCTACAAAGAGAATGGGGCAAAACAGAGTTGACGGAACCACATGTTACAAAGAGAATGGGACATGACACAGTGGACAGAACCACATGTTACAAAGAGAATGGGACATGACACAGTGGACAGAACCACATGTTACAAAGAGAATGGGACATGACACAGTGGACAGAACCACATGTTACAAAGAGAATGGGACATGACACAGTGGACAGAACCACATGATACAAAGAGAATGGGACATGACACAGTGGACAGAACCACATGATACAAAGAGAATGGGACATGACACAGTGGACAGAACCACATGATACAAAGAGAATGGGACATGACACAGTGGACAGAACCACATGATACAAAGAGAATGGGACATGACACAGTGGACAGAACCACATGTTACAACGAGAATGGGACATGACACAGTGGACAGAACCACATGTTACAAAGATAATGGGACATGACACAGTGGACAGAACCACATGTTACAAAGAGAATGGGACATGACACAGTGGACAGAACCACATGTTACAAAGAGAATGGGACATGACACAGTGGACAGAACCACATGATACAAAGAGAATGGGACATGACACAGTGGACAGAACCACATGATACAAAGAGAATGGGACATGACACAGTGGACAGAACCACATGTTACAAAGATAATGGGACATGACACAGTGGACAGAACCACATGTTACAAAGAGAATGGGACATGACACAGTGGACAGAACCACATGTTACAAAGAGAATGGGACATGACACAGTGGACAGAACCACATGATACAAAGGTAATGGGACATGACACAGATGTGCATACCATCCACCAACAGTCTCATCTCTGCCAATGCTATTCGACCCGCCATGCTTTTCATTGGGCACTGTCAGACCTAACTGTCACGTACGTCACACAGTCAAAGTAAATAAACTCAGACTATGTATTAATACTGTCCCTAAAAACTCAGATGCTACACCCCAAGGCTCCCACATAAAAAAATGTTAATCAAATCGGGCTCTTACCTCAAAAAGGGGTACAAATTGGAAATCACTGATGGCTTCTGAGAAGGGGTGAGACTCAAACGGGACAGCTTTAACCCCATTAGTCTCGGGGGATGCAGTTCAATGACGCTGCATATTTCCAGTCACTGTGGATTACTCTGACACGTCTGTGAAGAAGGCTAGCAGGCGGTTAAGTGGAGCTACCACTCGCTCTGCACAGCACATGTAGAACAAAAATAGTGGATGGGGTTTTGTTCTAGTCCCACAGCCTCATTATGAGTGATTGTCATCCCAGATTATATATTGAGTGCAAACTCATTGGGGGTGGCAGGTAGCCTAGTGGTTATAGCGTTGGGCCAGCATCCCCGAGCTGACAAGGTAAAAATCTGCCGTTCTAACCCTGAGCAAGGAAGTTCTGCCCCTGGCAACCCACTGTTCCCTGGGCACCGAAGACGTGGATGCAGATTATGGCAGCCCCCCACACCTCTCTGATTCAGAGGGGGTGGGTTCAATTCTGAAGACACTATTCAGTTGGACAACTGACTAGATATCCCTCTTTCCTTAATTCAATCTGTTGCTAATGGTGCTAATGGAGCTAATGGTGCTAATGGTGTTAATGGTGCTAATGGTGCTCATGGTGCTAATGGTGATAATGGAGCTAATGGTGATAATGGTGCTCATGGTGCTAATGGTGCTAATGGAGCTAATGGTGCTAATGGTGCTAATGGAGCAAATGGAGCTAATGGTGCTAATGGTGCTAATGGTGCTAATGGAGCTAATGGTGCTAATGGTGCTAATGGTTCTCATGGTGCTAATGGTGCTAATTTTTACATTTTACATTTAAGTCATTTAGCAGACGCTCTTATCCAGAGCGACTTACAAATTGGTGCATTCACCTTATGACATCCAGTGGAACAGCCACTTTACAATAGTGCATCTAAATCTTTTAAGGGGGGGGGGTGAGAAGGATTACTTTATCCTATCCTAGGTATTCCTTAAAGAGGTGGGGTTTCAGGTGTCTCCGGAAGGTGGTGATTGACTCCGCTGTCCTGGCGTCGTGAGGGAGTTTGTTCCACCATTGGGGCCAGAGCAGCGAACAGTTTTGACTGGGCTGAGCGGGAACTGTACTTCCTCAGTGGTAGGGAGGCGAGCAGGCCAGAGGTGGATGAACGCAGTGCCCTTGTTTGGGTGTAGGGCCTGATCAGAGCCTGGAGGTACTGAGGTGCCGTTCCCCTCACAGCTCCGTAGGCAAGCACCATGGTCTTGTAGCGGATGCGAGCTTCAACTGGAAGCCAGTGGAGAGAGCGGAGGAGCGGGGAGACGTGAGAGAACTTGGGAAGGTTGAACACCAGACGGTCTGTGGCGTTCTGGATGAGTTGTAGGGGTTTAATGGCACAGGCAGGGAGCCCAGCCAACAGCGAGTTGCAGTAATCCAGACGGGAGATGACAAGTGCCTGGATTAGGACCTGCGCCGCTTCCTGTGTGAGGCAGGGTCGTACTCTGCGGATGTTGTAGAGCATGAACCTACAGGAACGGGCCACCGCCTTGATGTTAGTTGAGAACGACAGGGTGTTGTCCAGGATCACGCCAAGGTTCTTAGCGCTCTGGGAGGAGGACACAATGGAGTTGTCAACCGTGATGGCGAGATCATGGAACGGGCAGTCCTTCCCCGGGAGGAAGAGCAGCTCCGTCTTGCCGAGGTTCAGCTTGAGGTGGTGATCCGTCATCCACACTGATATGTCTGCCAGACATGCAGAGATGCGATTCGCCACCTGGTCATCAGAAGGGGGAAAGGAGAAGATTAATTGTGTGTCGTCTGCATAGCAATGATAGGAGAGACCAGGTGAGGTTATGACAGAGCCAAGTGACTTGGTGTATAGCGAGAATAGGAGAGGGCCTAGAACAGAGCCCTGGGGGACACCAGTGGTGAGAGCGCGTGGTGAGGAGACAGATTCTCGCCACGCCACCTGGTAGGAGCGACCTGTCAGGTAGGACGCAATCCAAGCGTGGGCCGCGCCGGAGATGCCCAACTCGGAGAGGGTGGAGAGGAGGATCTGATGGTTCACAGTATCTAAGGCAGCCGATAGGTCTAGAGGATGAGAGCAGAGGAGAGAGAGTTAGCTTTAGCAGTGCGGAGCGCCTCCGTGATACAGAGAAGAGCAGTCTCAGTTGAATGACTAGTCTTGAAACCTGACTGATTTGGATCAAGAAGGTCATTCTGAGAGAGATAGCGGGAGAGCTGGCCAAGGACGGCACGTTCAAGAGTTTTGGAGAGAAAAGAAAGAAGGGATACTTGTCTGTAGTTGTTGACATCGGAGGGATCGAGTGTAGGTTTTTTCAGAAGGGTGCAACTCTCGCTCTCTTGAAGACGGAAGGGACGTAGCCAGCGGTCAGGGATGAGTTGATGAGCGAGGTGAGGTAAGGGAGAAGGTCTCCGGAAATGGTCTGGAGAAGAGAGGAGGGGATAGGGTCAAGCGGGCAGGTTGTTGGGCGGCCGGCCGTCACAAGACGCGAGATTTCATCTGGAGAGAGAGGGGAGAAAGAGGTCAGAGCACAGGGTAGGGCAGTGTGAGCAGAACCAGCGGTGTCGTTTGACTTAGCAAACGAGGATCGGATGTCGTCGACCTTCTTTTCAAAATGGTTGACGAAGTCATCTGCAGAGAGGGAGGAGGGGGGGAGGGGGAGGAGGATTCAGGAGGGAGAAGGTGGCAAAGAGCTTCCTAGGGTTAGAGGCAGATGCTTGGAATTTAGAGTGGTAGAAAGTGGCTTTAGCAGCAGAGACAGAGGAGGAAAATGTAGAGAGGAGGGAGTGAAAGGATGCCAGGTCCGCAGGGAGGCGAGTTTTCCTCCATTTCCGCTCGGCTGCCCGGAGCCCTGTTCTGTGAGCTCGCAATGAGTCGTCGAGCCACGGAGCGGGAGGGGAGGACCGAGCCAGCCTGGAGGATAGGGGACATAGAGAGTCAAAGGATGCAGAAAGGGAGGAGAGGAGGGTTGAGGAGGCAGAATCAGGAGATAGGTTGGAGAAGGTGGAGCTAATGGTGCTCATGGTGCTAATGGTGCTAGCGCCCATTTACAGTAACACAAAGCTCTAACTGGCTCAGTTATTGTGGTGAGATAATTACAATATAGCATTTAAATACTGGAGTGATGTGCAGAAGATGACTGTGCAAGTAGAGATACTGGGGTGCAAAGGAGCAAAATACATAGCAATATGGGGATGAGTGAGTTGAATGGGCTATTTACAGATGGGCTATGTACAGGTGCAGTGATCTGTCTTATCACTGAATGGTCATCACCAAATCGTCTGGTCTAAGCACTCCTTGAGATTTGTTCAACACAAATGATGATATGAACAAGTTAGGATTTCAAACAAAAGGGGGGATCAATGTTAATTGTCCGGTGGCACATTTTATGAATTGTTCAGCAGTCTAATGACTTGGGGGTAGAAGCTGTTGAGGAGCCTTTTCGTCTTAGACTTGGCACTCCGGTACCGCTTGCCATACGGTAGCAGAGAAAACAGTCTATAACTTGGGTGACTGAAGTCTGGCAATTTTATGGGCTTTCCTCTGACACCGCCTATTATATAGGTCCTGGATGGCAGGAAGCTTGGCCCCAGTGATGTACTGGGCCATTTGCATTACCCTCTGTAGCGCCTTATGGTCAGATGCTGAGCAGTTTCCATACCAGGCGGTGATGCAACTGGTCAGGATGCTCTCGATGGTGCAGATGTAGAACCTTTTGAGGATCTGGGGACCCATGCCAAATCTTTTCAGCCTCCTGAGGGGGAAAAGGTTTTGTCGTGCCTTCTTCACAACTGTCTTGGTATGTTTGGACCATGATAGTTTGTTGGTGATGTGGACATCAAGGAACTTGAAACTCTCGACCTGCTCCACTACAGCCCCGTCAATGTTAATGGCGGCCTATTCGGCCCGCCTTTTCCTGTCGTCCACCCTCAGCCCCTTTGTCTTGCTCACATTGAGGGAGAGGTTGTTGTCCTGGAACCACACTGCCAGTTCTCTGACTTCCTCCCTATATACCATCTCTGCAGGTGATCAGACCTACCACTGTTGTGTCGTCAGCAAACTTAATGATGGTGTTGGTGTCATGTTTGGCCACGCAGTCGTGGGTGAACAGGGAGTACAGGAGGGGACTAAGCTCACACCCCTGAGGAGCCCCAGTGTTAAGGATCAGCTTGGCAGATGTGTTGTTGCCTACTCTTACCACCTGGGGCGGCCTGTCAGGATGTCCAGGATCCAGTTGCAGAGGGAGGTGTTGAATGCTGAGCTGTAGTCAATGAACAGCATTCTCACGTAGGTATTATTTTAGTCCAGATGAGAAACGGCAGTGTGAAGTGTGATTGAGATTGTGACATCTGTGGATCTGTTGGGGTGGTTTGCGAATTGAAGTGGGTCTAGGGTGTCCGGGAGGATGATGTTGACCTGCCTTTCAAAGCACTTCATGGCTACCGAAGTGAGTGCCACGGGGCAGTAATAATTTAGGCAGGTTACCTTCGCTTCCTTGGGAACAGGGATTATGGTGGACTACAGCTGGCGCTCTCGTGCATGCTTCAGTGTTGCTTGCCTCGAAGCGAGCATTAAAGACATTTAGCTCGTCTGGTAGGCTCGCCTCACTGGGCAGCTCGCGTCTGGGTTTCCCTTTGTAGTCCACAATAGTTTTCAAGCCCTGCCACATCTGATGAGTGTCAGAGCCGGTGTAGTAGGATTCAATCTTAATCCTGTATTGTCACTTTGTTTGTTGGTTCTTCTGAGGGCATAGCAGGATTTCTAATAAGCGTCCAGATTAGTCTCCTGCTCCTTGAAAGTGGCAGCTCTATCCTTTAGCTCGATGTTGATGTTGCCTGTAGTCCATGACTTCTGGTTGGGATATGTACGTACAGTCAATGTGGGGACTTCGTCATCGATGCACTTATTGATGAAGCCGATGACTGAGATGGTCAATTCCTCAATGCCATTGGATAAATCCCAGAACATATTCCAGTCTGTGCTAGCAAAACAGTCCTGTAGTGTAGCATCCGCGTCATCTGACGACTTCCGTATTGAGCGAGTCACTGGTACTTCCTGCTTTAGTCTTTGCTTGAAAGCAGGAATTAGGAGGATAGAATTATGGTCAGATTTGCCAAATGGATGGTGGGGGAGAGCTTTGTATGCATCTGTGTGTGGAGTAAAGGCGGTCTGGGATTTTCTTTTCCCTGGTTGCACTTTTTTCTTTTTTCTTTTTTTTTTACCTTTATTTAACCAGGCAAGTCAGTTAAAGAACAAATTCTTATTTTCAATGACGGCCTAGGAACAGTGGGTTAACTGCCTGTTCAGGGGCAGAACGACAGATGTACCTTGTACCTTGTCAGCTCGGGGATTTGAACTTGCAACCTTCCGGTTACCGCCCCTGCAGGGTAGCCTACATGCTGGTAAATTTTTGGTAAAACTGATTTAAGTCTGCCTGCATTAAAGTGGTCGGACTGAAGCCACTCTTCAGTAAAAGGCACATGACAGCCTGCCTGAAGTTTGCCAAAAGGCACGTAAAGGACACTCAGACCATGAGACCATGAGAAACCCTACTGTTAAGCATTATGGTGGAAGTACCATTCTGTGGAGATGTTTTTCATCAGCAGGGACTGGGAGATGAATGTAACAATGTTCAGAGAGATCCTCGATGAAAACCTGCTCCAGAGCGCTCAGGACCTCAGACTGGGGCGAAGGTTCAACTTCCAACAGGACAATGACCGTAAGCACACAGCCAAGACAACGCAAGAGTGTCTTCGGGACAAGTCTCTGAATGTCCATGAGTGGCCCAGCCAGAGCACGGACTTAAACCCGATCGAACATCTCTGCTACAGGTAGCTAGCAGTGCATAACATTTGGTGAGTAGTTTTTTAAAGGGAGAGAAAGACAATAGTTTAACAGTTTTTAACAAATTAATTTCTAATTTAATTTTTGTTTCACTTTCAGTTTCACTTACTTAGCTAGCAAATGCAGCTGGCTAGTTTAGTATGCACAAAACACCCTGCAAAACAGAGGGATGCTATGTTAGCTAGCTGGCTATGACTATCCAACACAATACTGGAACTCTTCCAAGTCAAGGTAAGCTTTTCAAAATCAAATCTATTCAAATGTATTTATATAGCTCTTATTAGATCAACAGATATCTCAAAGTACTGTACAGAAACCCAGCCAAAAAAGAACAGACAGCAAGTCATGCAGGTGAAGAAGCACGGTGGCTAGGAAAAACTCCCTAGAAAGGCCAAAACCTAGGATGAAACCTAGAGAGGAACCAGGCTATGAGGGGTGGCCAGTCCTCTTCTGGCTGTGCCGGGTAGAGATTACAACAGAACATGGCCAAGATGTTCAAATGTTAATAAATTACCAGCATGGTCAAATAATAATAATCACAGTAGTTGTTGAGGGTGCAACAGGTCAGCACCTCAAGAGTAAATGTCAGTTGGCTTTTCATAGCCGATCATTGAGAGTATCTCTACCGCTCCTGATGTCTCTAGAGAGTTGAAAACAGCAGGTCTGGGACAGGTAGCACGTCCGTCCTGCTGTCTCTAGAGAGTTGAAAACAGCAGGTCTGGGACAGGTAGCACGTCCGTCCTGCTGTCTCTAGAGAGTTGAAAACAGCAGGTCTGGGACAGGTAGCACGTCCGTCCTGCTGTCTCTAGAGAGTTGAAAACAGCAGGTCTGGGACAGGTAGCACGTCCGTCCTGCTGTCTCTAGAGAGTTGAAAACAGCAGGTCTGGGACAGGTAGCACGTCCGGTGAACAGGTTCCATAGACTTTTGGTTTTACTCATTTATTTCCACCGGGGCCCGCCGGTGTAACTGCTAAACTGCTAACTGCTAAAGTTACTGCATGATTGTAACGGGTTTACTAACACTTTAGTTCTATTAGCTATGTTGATTATGACGTTACTTTAGCTAATATGGTGACAACAATGTAGGCAGTATGTAGCAGTTATGATATAGTTTGGCTTCGAAAGTTTTTTTCGCGTGGTCACAAACAGCTGATGTGTTGTGCATTGATGTCCACAAGCTTAGTGAAAGAGGAGAGTGCATAGATGCGAGAAGGAATACAACGTGGATGCTATGAATGTGAACTGTGTTTACGTGTGACCAAGGGTTTATTCGTTCCGACGATTGTGTGGAAATAAACATTTCTAAAACGGAAGCAAACGGAACAAACAGGGATAAACATACCAAGATTTAGATGCACTATTGTAAAGTGGCTGTTCCACTGGATGTCATAAGGTGAATGCACCAATTTGTAAGTCGCTCTGGATAAGAGTGTCTGCTAAATGACGTAAATGTAATGTAATGTAAATGAATTTGTCAAATAGAAACAGCCATGTGTCACTATCTGTCACCTCAACATCTCGCCCTCTGTGCACCTACGTTGTAATCTTTAATTCATAGGCTAGGTTTAGCAACCTCATGAGTATCATGAAGTAGCCTAAACTTATCGATGTTAAATTGAACTGGGTGAATGGAATAGGAATGACTTTTAAGATAAAAAGAAATGGAATTACAACTAAGCAAAGGCAAAATCCAAGAGGAAAACCTGGTTCAGTCTGCTTTCCAACGGACAATGGTAGACAAATTCACCTTTCACCAGGACAATAACCTAAAACACAAGCCCAAATATACACTGGAGTTGCTTACCAAGACGACATTGAATGTTCCTTAGTGGCCTAGTTACAGTTTTGACTTGAACATCTATGACAAGACTTGAAAATGGCTTTCTAGCATTGATCAACAATCAACTTGACAGAGCTTGAATCATTTTTTATGAATAATGTGCAAATATTGTACAATCCAGATATACAACGCTCTTAGAAAGACTCACAGATGTAATCACCGCCAAATATGCTTCTAACATGTATTGACTCAGGGGTCAATACTTGTGTTAATTAGATATTTCTGTATTTATTTTTAAACAAAATTGACAACATTTAAAAAAACTTGTTTTCACTTTGTCATCATGGAGGTATTGTGTGTAGATGGGCAATTAAAAAAAATATTTAATCGATTTTGAATTCAGGCTTTAACATAACTAAATGTGGAGGGGTGTGAATACTTTCTGTTTCTCATATCATTTGTCACACGGGACGCCTTTCCTTCGCCAGCTAGGCCGTTTGAGAAATGTAAAATTAGAGTATACCCAGTTCTCCATGCACTACTACACCACTGGACAGTGTTCCATTTAGTCCAGGATCGTCAGAGCAGGTAAATGTGTAATGACATGTATTTTCTTGCCCTTTATGTTTTTGACAAAACTTCTCTATGAATGGGTGTCGGTACATAAATCAATGTTAAACATGAACATACTCCAGAAGGAGTGATCTAATTCTGCACTAGAATGTTTAGAAGCTAGATAGAGGAAACGGCAGAACTCAATACACCAAAGTAGTGTTTTCAACCATTTCCGGCATTGCTCCCACTCCCTGGCAAGGTGTTGCACAACACTCGGTTAAGTGGTGTTACAACACCTCATACTATGTTTCAAAACATCTCAGGATGCAAGGGCACAACTTTCACATGACCCCAACACATTATGAAATTGCATATTTGTCCCCACCAGTTTTATCATTGCACTTTGATAAGTAACGTGGCAGTGGTGTGCTTTAGAACCATGCGGACACCTCAGAGTGGTTGGGTAAGCTGTTTTCCGGTTTTCAGCAGGCTGGATTTAGGACCACACGGACACCTCAGAGTGGTTGAGTAGGCTGTTTTCCGGTTTTCAGCAGGCTGGATTTAGGACCACACGGACACTACAGAGCGTGCGCACAGGCTGTGTGAAGGCAAAGCTTCTGAAAGGCTGGTTTAGGATCAGCACGGTGCTGCTGTCTGCAGCTGATGTCTGTGTGTGTTGCACTGTTTCTCCATGTTGTAAAAGCAAGCAGAGCATGAACTGGCTACTCTTTATTTGACTGATCTAGCTGGCAAGGTAACTGCTATTTGACGGGGGGGGGTAACTAACTGACATGTTACGTTAGCTAATGTTTCATCCCATCTCAACTGAAGTAAATTAACTAGTTAGCTAGCTGGTAGCTACCACAGCCTGTTCAACTCTAGCTAGCCTTTAGCTATCTGTCAGGTACGAGTGCCTACTCTATAAGCTGTTGTGGGTATGGAAATGTGTTGTAGCCTTTGGTTTGTCCCGTTCCGACACAAGTCAATTTGATTATGCACCATTGTATCATTAGGTAGGACTAGTCAAAAGTTGGCTAACTTTAGCTAACTTTAGCTATTATTTTTGCATCAACCACACTTTCCCTGAATCAAACGATGAAACCATCTGCCAAACGATTGAAGACCGATATTCAGATGTTTTTTCAGCACAATGTGAGTTTGTATTAGTCAGTATAGCAATGTAACGTTATTGATCTGTTCGTTACCCTAGCTAATTCCATACTTTTCCCACTGACACGGTAAAAACAGCTCTACAGGCTTCACTGTCATGGTGCAGTCACTACACAACACTATGCTCATCATGTCTTAGCAGGATCAGATGGTGACAGGTTTTTCCTGCAGGGTTACACAGCCAGGAAAGACCAGTCTACAGAGCTCAGGTGACGTTTGAAGTATATTATAACAATCAGTGAATGGATACAAAGTTCCGTCTTGCATTGATTGGTAGTCTACAGTCTGGGATTTGGGAATAAGGGTCATTTCAATTATTTAACTATTGATTCTATTCATGGATAATATATTATATAAATGTACACCAAGGTAATTATTTGTCATGCGGCATCTGAGCAGGATCAGATGGTGACAGAGGTTTAACCAGGCTCAGAGAGTAACCAGGCTCTGAAGGGTGGCCAGTCCTCTTCTGGCAGTGTCGGGTGGAGATTATAACAGTACATGGCCAAGATGTTCAAACATTCATAGATGGCCAGCAGGGTCAGATAATAACAGTCACAGTGGTTATAGAGGGTGCAACAGGTCAGCACCTCAGGAGTAAATGAGGACAACAAGGAGGCCTGCGTCTTGTGACCGTAGCGTACGTGTAGGTATGTACGGCAGGACCAAATCGTAAAGATAGATAGGAGCAAGCCATGTAATGCTTTGTAGGTTAGCAGTAAAACCTTGAAATCAGCCCAAGCATTAACAGGAAGCCAGTGTAGGGAGGCTAGCACTGGAGTAATATGATCAAATGTTTTGGTTCTAGTCAAGATTTTAGCAGCCTTGTTTAGCACTAATGTAACTGGAGTTTATTTAGTGCTTTATGCGGGTAGCAGGAAAGTAGAGCATTGCAGTAGTCTAACCTATAAGTGACAAAATTATGGATACATTTTTCTGCATAATTTTTGGACAGAAAGTTTCTTATTTTTGAAATGTTACATAGATGGAAAAAAAGCTGTCCTTGAAACAGTCTTGATATGTTCGTCAAAAGAGAGATCAGTGTCCAGAGTAATGCAGAGGTCCTTCACAGTTTTATTTGAGACGACTGTACAAACCGCAAGATTAATTGTCAGATTCAACAGAAGATCTATTTATTTATTGGGACCTAGGACAAGTATCTCTGTTTTGTCCGAGTTTAAAAGTAAAACATTTGCCGTCATCCACTTCCTTATGTCTGAAACACAGGCTTCAAGGGAGTGCAATTTTGGGGCTTCCAATTTTGGGGCTTCACTAGGTTTCATCGAAATGTACAGCTGTGTATTGTCTGCATAGCAGTGAAAGTTAACATTATGTTTCCGAATGACATCACCGAGAGGTAAAATACATAGTTAAAAAAACAATAGTGGTTCTAAAACGGAAGCTTGAGGAAAACCGAAATTTACAGTTGATTTGTCAGAGGACAGACAATCCACAGAGACAAACTGATATATTTCCGACAGATAAGATCTAAACCATGCCAGAACTTGTCCATGTAGACCAATTTGGGTTTCCAATCTCTCCAAAAGAATGTGGCTAACAATGGTATCAAAAGCAGCACTAAGGTCTAGGAGCACGAGGACAGATGCAGAGCCTTGGTCTGACGCCATTTAAAGGTAATTTACCACCTTCACGAGTGCAGTCTCAGTGCTATGCAGTCTCAGTGCTATGCAGTCTAAAACCAGACTGAAGCGTTTCGTATACATTGTTCGTCTTCAGGAAGGCAGTGAGTTGCTGCCAACAGCTTTTTCAAACATTTTTGAGAGGAATGGGAGATTCGATATAGGCCGATAGTTTTTTATATTTTCTGGGTCAAGGTTCGGCTTTTTCAAGAGAGGCTTTATTACTGCCACTTTTAGGGAGTTTGGTACACATCCTGTGGATAGGGAGACGTTTTTTATGTTCAACAGGAGGGCCAAGCACAGGAAGCAGTTCTTTCAGTAGTTTAGTTGGAATAGGGTCCAGTTTGCCGAATGAAGGTTTAGAGGCCATGACTATTTTCATCAATGTGTCAAGAGATATAGTATTAAAAAACGTGAGTGTCTCCCTTGATCCTTGGTCCTGGTGGTGCTGTGCAGACTCAGGACAAATGAGCTTTGGAGAAATACGCAGATTTAAAGAGGAGTCCGTAATTTGCTTTCTAATGATCATGATCTTTTCGTCAAAGAAGTTCATGAATTTATCAGTGCTGAAGTGAAAGCCATTCTCTCTTGGGGAATGTTGCTTTTAAGTTAGCTTTGCGACAGTATCAAAAATACATTTAGGATTGTTCTTATTCTCCTCAATTAAGTTAGAAAAATAGGATGATCGAGCAGCAGTGAGGGCTCTTCGATACTGCACGGTACTGTCTTTCCAAGCTAATCGGAAGACTTCCAGTTTGGTGTAGTTCCATTTCTGTTCCAAATTTCTGAAAGCTTGCTTCAGGGCCCGGGTATTTTCTGTATACCAGGGAGCTAGTTTCTTATGACAAATGTTTTTTATGGGTGCGACTGCATCTTGGGTATTACGCAAGGTTACATTTAGTTCCTCAGTTAAGTGGTTAACCGATTGTTGTACTCTGACGTCCTTGGGTAGGTGGAGGGAGTCTGGAAGGGCATCAAGGACTTTTTGGGTTGTCAGAGAGCACGGCTTTTGCACAGCTTTTGATGATCCTTGGTTGGGGTCTGAGCAGATTATTAGTTGCGATTGCAAACATAATAAAATGGTGGTCCGATAGTCCAGGATTATGAGAAAAAACATGAATTTCACAATATTTTTTCCATGGGACAAAACTAGGTCCAGAGTATGACTATGGCAGTGAGTAGGACCGAAGACATGTTGTACAAAACCCATTGAGTCGGTGATGGCTCCAAAAGCCTTTTGGAGTGGGTCTGTGGACTTTTCCATGTGAATGTTAAAGTCACCAAAAATGTTAATATTATCTGCCATGACTACAAGGTCCGATAGGAATTCAGGGAACTCAGTGAGGAATGCTGTATACGGCCCAGGAGGCCTGTAGTAGCTATAAAAAGTGTTTTTTTTTTTAAGTTTATTTTTTTGCTATTGTAAATGTTAGCAACACCTCTGTCTGTGCGGGAAACGTGGGGGGTATGGTCACTAGTGTAACCAGGAAGAGAGGCCTCATTTAACACAGTTCATCAGACTTAAGCCATGTTTCAGTCAGGCCAATCACATCAAGATTAAGATCGGTGATTAGTTCATTCACAATAACTGCCTTGGAAGTGAGGGATCTAACATTAAGTAGTCTTATTTTGAGATGTGAGATATCGCAATCTCTTTCAATAAGGCAAACACCGTCATGTTTAGTTTTGCCCAGCCTAGATCGAGGCACAGACACGGTCTCAATGGGGATAGCTGAGCTGACTACACTGACTGTGCTAGCGGCAGACTCCACTAAGCTGGCAGGGTGGCTCACAGCCTGCAGCCTGACCTGCACCCTATCTCATTGTGGAGCTAGAGGAGTTAGAGCCCTGTCTATGTTGGTAGATAAGATGAGAGCACCTCTCCAGCTCGGATGGAGTCTGTCACTCCTTAGCAGGCCAGGCAGGCTTGGTCCTGTTGGTGGTTGAGTCCCAGAAAGAGGGCCAATTATCTACAAATTCTATCTTTTGGGAGGGGTAGAAAACAGTTTTCAACCAGCGATTGAGTTGTGAGACTCTGCTATTGATGATGATGAATGGATAGAGATATATTACAATGCCCAGTCATGTTCTTATAATATTAGACATAAATGACTGCAGGTTAAGACCATCCATAGAACATTCTATATACCAGTGAAACTGAATATCATTCACTGAGAAATGTTATTCTTCTGATGGAGGTGTAAAACACAAAAGGTGTATGTTATGGTCTTGTGAAGGCTGGCTGAATTCTGGCAAAGAGTATGTTCTTTTATCTCACCATGTCTACAGATGTCCCTACAGATGTCCCTACAGATGTCCCTACAGATGTCCCTACAGATGTCCCTACAGATGTCCCTACAGATGTCCCTACAGATCCCTATTTTTGTTTGCTTGGAAATGCTGATACTGGGGACTGTTATCAGAAAAAAACTGTGTAACCTACTATTTATAGAAATGCATTGCCATTAATTGGAGGTGATGTGTCACTAGATTTATTACAAGATTAAAGGTATACTGTGCAACTTTCATAAGGTCTGGATGCCTTATATGGAATACTGTACGACAAAAGGAGTCTGTATTGAAAACATGCCCACGTCAGGGGAGATACCTATTTAGGCAGTCCCTAGCTGTTGGGCTGCTCAGTCCTGGCCCTGGGGGTCTGCTGTCCTGTGGGTTGTCACTCTGGTCGTGGCCTAACACACCTGAAACCAATTCACAAAGATCTGAAAGCTAAGTGGGGGTGTGTTGGGTTGGGGCGCTGCAGGGCTGTGGACCCCTAGGGACAGGATGGGGTGACCCAGCTGTTTGCAAGTAAAAAAGAGCTCTACAGTACTATGATATGAATTATACTTACATATTAGTCATGTACCAGACACTCTTATTCAGAGCAACTTACATTAGTGAGTACATACATTTGTGTATTATTTTGCACTGGACCCCTATGGGAGTCAAGCCCACAACTCCAGTGCTGCAAGCACTATGCTCTACCAACTGAGGCACGAGGAGGGTGTGCTGAGCTTACTGTTTCTTTGTGTTAATGTGTAGGTGTATGTATGTTTTTATTAAGCTTTTGTTTTCCAAACCTTTCCCTTGAGACATAAAACCAACAAATAGATGGGAAGGACATTGTGTTAGGGAGAGAGTTGTGTTATTGACAAGACTAGTGAGGGTAGTGCGTGCAGGCGGCTCGGCCTGAAATTTGTAAAGACAATCAAAGTCTTTGTACTTTATTTGTTAGACTATTGGTTAAAGGTGCAGCACAATATTAATGATTGAATTATCATTGATCTAGTTCAGTCTCATCAATCACTTAAACATATTTAATAATGATCTCTTACCCAGCTTGATGACGGTGGGCATTTTGCTTACTTTTTGTTGTTCCAAATAGAGACGGCTAGAAGGGTCATTGGGTCATATTAGACTGTGTAGAAATGAAGGAAATTACCTTTAAATGCCCCCCAAAAAGTTATACCCTCCCCCCACTTCTAAAACCAAAGTTGCACCCCTTGTCAGGATAATGTGTTTCGATAATTCAGCAAAGTTAAGGTTTCATCTCCTTGGTGGCAGCTCAGTTGCCACAAGGTTTGGTGTTACAAAGCACTTCATTTGAACAGTGTAGTCTACTCTCACCTGGCCACTAGTCAATGCCCCTCTCCTCTCCTCTGTAGACATGCAATGACTGGTTACAACCCGACTCCAGACCACACACGACTAAGACTATATAGAGGTATCCAACCATCCCCCAGTCTAGCTAGTTACTTTTGAGCTCCTTGTTTAGTCACATTCAAGCCAATGCAAAACAAAACTGGTTTTACAAGCAGTGACACATGGCAAGCTCGCTATGTTGGCCCCACAACAATAACCGCCACCCCTCCTCCACATTTGTCACAATATATGATGCAAACAGGGGATGAGATATTTTATTTACCTTGGCAAGTCAAATTCTTATTTTCAATGACAGCCTAGGAACAGTGGGTTAGCTGCCATGTTCAGGGGCAGAACACCAGATTTTTACCTTGTCAGCTCTGGGATTCAATCTTGCCACCTTTTGGTTACTAGTCCAACACTCTAACCACTCTGACCCAGCAGGTAGCCTAGATAACAGTGAGTGGTGGGAGTGGGAGAGTACAGTCACACAAAGGTAAAGTTACATGGCTGTGTGAGGTAGGAATGGCTCTTTGTGATATGGATTGGAACACACACTCACACCATCATACACACTGTCTCACCCATATACGGACTCAGAATATACACACAGTCTCTCTTTCATGGTCTCTCTCTCTCTCTCTCTCTCTCTCTCTCTCTCTCTCTCTCTCTCACACTGTCTCGTATGGTCCCCCTCTTCTCTTCTCTTCTCTTCTCTTCTCCTCTTCTCTTCTCTTCTCATCTTCTCTTCTCATCTTGTCTTCTCTTGTCTTCTCTTCTCTTCTCTTCTCATCTTCTCTTCTCTTCTCTTCTCATCTTCTCTTCTCTTCTCTCTCTCTCACACTGTCTCGTACGGTCCCCCTCTTCTCTTCTCTTCTCTTCTCTTCTCTTCTTCTCTTCTCTTCTCTTCTCTTCTCTTCTCTTCTCTTCTCTTCTCTTCTCATCTTCTCTTCTCTTCTCTTCTCTTCTCTTCTCATCTTCTCTTCTCTTCTCTTCTCTTCTCTTCTCTTCTCTCTCTCTCTCTCTCTCTCTCTCTCTCTCTCTCTCTCTCTCTCTCTCTCTCTCTCTCTCTCTCTCACACTGTCTCGTACGGTCCCCCTCTTCTCTTCCCTTCTCTTCTCTTCTCTTCTCTTCTCTTCTCTTCTCTTCTCTTCTCTTCTCTTCTCTTCTCTTCTCCTCTTCTCTTCTCTTCTCTCTCTCCCTCTCTCTCTTCTCTCTCTCTCTCTCTCTCTCTCTCTCTCTCTCTCTCTCTCTCTCTCTCTCTCTCTCTCTCTCTCTCACACACACACACACACACACACACACACACACACACACACACACACACACACACACACACACACACACACACACACACACACAACATCTCCCACACATGCACACTGACAAAGATTGCATGTATGGTGGCTTTAATGGCTCGTCACAGCGAGGCCCTATCTCAGTGGCCAGCACTGCTCTGGCTCAGCACCATTTCCTGCCACTGGCTGCAGGGGGAAAGAAGATTAGCCCGCGGTCCGCAGCAGCCAGTCCAGGCTTTGACTGGTTTGCGTGGACGGCGTGAGAAGAAGGTGGGATAATGCCATTTCATGTCTCTGTTTCAGAGCAGGCTGCTTGGAGCGGTTTGGAGCTCTGGCATGATGCAATGTGACTCTATTGTGACACACTGAAGTTCAGGGGAACCAAAAACCCCGAACCTAAAATAAATTACTAAACATGAAACCCCTGCTTTGGGAGTAACTCATCTCTGTGGGATTGACTGTGGTGTAAAGTACTTAAGTTTAAAAAAAAATTAAAGTACTACTTAAGTCGTTTTTCTGGGTATATGTACATAACATTCCTATTTATATGTTTGACGACTTTTACTTTTATTTTACTGCATTTCTAAATAAAATAATATACTTTTGACTCCATACATTTTCCCAGACACCCAAAAGTACTCATTACATTTCAAATGCTTAGCTGGACAGGAAAACTACCTCTGATCTGGTGGACTCCCTTAAAACAAATCCTTAGTTTGTAAATCATGTTGGAGTGTTGGAGTGTTGGAGTGTGCCCCTGGCTATCCGTAAATTATATATATATATTTTAAAGGTTTGTTTTATACAAGGAATGTGAAATAATTTATCCTTTTACTTTTGATACCAAATCGTTTTAGACTTTTACTGAAGTATTATTTTACTGGGTGACTTTCACTTTATTTGAGTCATTTTCCATTAAGGTATCTTTACTTTTATTCAAGTATGACAATTGGGTGCTTTTTCCACCACTAGGGATTGAGGTATAAAGTAAAACTCTCAAAAGTTCTTACATTTGGGACTGAATTTGGGACAGTGTTCACTGAGATATGTATGGCATTGCATTTGTTTGATATGTCCTACAGTGCCTACAGGGATGTGGCTTTTGTTTCTAGCCTCTGTTGATAATGGCCTTCCTCTGTCATGCAGCCACCTGGCCCCCACTGCCATGCTTGTTCTGAATTCCTCTGAAACAATATGCATGGTGTTTTCCAATACTAAACATTCTGTAAACCATGTAATTACCACCTTGGAAGGGCGTTCTATGGCCCATGTCGATACATACAAATATCTGGGAGTTTGAGTGGATGAGAAATTTAGCTTCACCACCCATGTAGAGAACCTTGTCAGGAAACTCAAGCTGCCTATTGGGTTTTATTACCAGCACAAAGCTTGTTTTTACTTTTCTGCCAGGAAATAGTTGATTCATTGTACTTTTTATCTCCGTGTTGGACTGTGGTGATACTATTTATGTGCTTCAAGCTCTATACTGAAGACTATTGACTCTGAGCCTTTTGTTTTGTCACCAGTCAGAGACGTCTAACTCACCATAGTGATCTCTACAGTGCTGTCATGTATCACTAGCAACACGCAGGCTCAAACACTGGAACATTGTTATTTAGGAGGACATTTTTTTGGAAAACTACATTTTAAATAGCCTCTCTTCTAGCTTGAAAGGAAAACACATACAAGCTCAGATTTCAATCTTGTTTTTTTGCTAAAAGTCATGAGCATGGAAAAGGGTCCTTTTATTACTCAGCCCCCTGGTCTTGGAATTCCCCCCAAGCCAACCTAACTTCAGGACCTGGTGTCCCTGGAGGAGTTCAGAAGGACAAATAGATGAACAGGTTATTGAGACATGTAGCGGTTTCTTTTTGTCACCCGATGTCACTAGTTTGCTTTGCCTTTTACTGCACACACACACACACACACACACACACACACACACACACACACACACACACACACACACACACACACACACACACACACACACACACACACACACACACACACACACACACACACACACACACACACACACACACACACACACACACACACACACACACACATCCACTGTTTGTTTGCTGTTGTATTTGTGCTGTTGTCAGTGTCTTCTGTCTGTGTTGTCTGTTTTACATTGTTTATTTTTTATTTTCAATCCCCGCCCCCCTACAGGAGGCCTTGTGCCTCTTGCCAGGCCGTCATTGTAAATGAGAATGTGTTCTTAATTAACTTGCCTGGTTAAATAAAGGTGAAATAAACATATTTTAAAATGCCAGGTTCAAAGCCACATACACACAAACACACATACTAAAAACAGCCACGCGAGGGCAGCTCGTACTGTTGTTGTTGGCGTTGGTGTTGTGAGCAAGAGTTTCACAAGCCTCTTATCTGATTTCACTCTGACACGGGATGTCAGGAGCGGATATCCAAACTCTCACACCTATTTGTGTCTGTCCCATATGGTTAAAATTGTATTATTTATGACAATACATTACTTTTTGGGACAATACCATACTTCAACAGACTAGTTTAATCCTAACAAAGTGGTCTGAAACTCCTGGTTTGCAGGCCACATAGGCAAGTTACATTATGCTGGCTTGCAAAGTGTTATATAATTCCTATTGGAATCCAGCCAAAGTTAGGATAGCCAACAATTTGAACTTTTAATCACCAGCAACTGCAGTTAGAATGTTTGTTAAGGTACCAAAACCATCTAAACTAGAACAACCATTTCAATAATGTTTGAAATAACTCTAACCACTTACAGATTGGATTAGTTTAGAAAAAATATATGTTATTTATTTTTGTGTAGTTTTAAGACCAATTAATCAATCAATACATTTGCATGCAGAAACATAGATAGAAAAACAAAATATTCTTTAAAAGCAACCTGCAACAAAGAATGCTGGGAAATATGAATTTCACTTCATTTATTCACTGCAGGTGGTGTCAATTTCATTCCTACTGGTGTTAAACCCTGGTGTTAAAACCTGGTGTTAACCTACTGGTGTTCACCCACTGGTGTTAAACCCTGGTGTTAACCTACTGGTGTTCACCCACTGGTGTTAAACCCTGGTGTTAACCTACTGGTGTTCACCCACTGGTGTTAAACCCTGGTGTTAACCTACTGGTGTTCACCCACTGGTGTTAAACCCTGGTGTTAACCTACTGGTGTTCACCCACTGGTGTTAAACCCTGGTGTTAACCTACTGGTGTTCACCCACTGGTGTTAAACCCTGGTGTTAACCTACTGGTGTTCACCCACTGGTGTTAAACCCTGGTGTTAACCTACTGGTGTTAACCCACTGGTGTTAAACCCTGGTGTTAACCTACTGGTGTTAACCCACTGGTGTTAAACCCTGGTGTTAACCTACTGGTGTTAACCCACTGGTGTTAAACCCTGGTGTTAACCTACTGGTGTTAACCCACTGGTGTTAAACCCTGGTGTTAACCTACTGGTGTTAACCCACTGGTGTTAAACCCTGGTGTTAACCTACTGGTGTTAACCCACTGGTGTTAAACCCTGGTGTTAACCTACTGGTGTTAACCCACTGGTGTTAAACCCTGGTGTTAACCCACTGGTGTTAACCCACTGGTGTTAAACCCTGGTGTTAACCCACTGGTGTTAACCCCACTAGAATCAACAATCATACATTAAATTAACAACACTTTTTATCTCGACGTTGAGATTTTAACACCTCCAAATTTGCCGTGTGAGAGGTTTGTGTCCGCTGTGGTTGTCAATCAACGCCTTAATAAAACCTGCGAACCAGACAAATCAGAGTTACAGTACTGAGAAACCTGGAGGGGATACTAGTGAACTATACCATAATAACATTTGACATAGGATCACTACCAGGCACACTGACAGATTGATCTGCACTGTACAGTTTGTCCAATAATCTAGGTCTGGGCCAATATTCACCAAGCATCTCAGAACAGAAGTTCTGATCTAGGATCAGTTTTGCCCTTTAGATCAAAATGAATAAGATGGTGAGATGGGGGATCTGAACAGAGGTCAATACTCCTTCTCTGGGACACTGTGAATACCGGCCCTGATACAAAAGAACACATGACTCATGTGTTTTGGACTATTTTAAACATTTCATGTTTAATGTATTACACACATTCCTATGTAACAAAGATGGAACAACTTCATTGCCATGTCTGTTACAAAAGGTAATTAAGGTAATCATGTGTTCTCCTAGTTTGTGTGTGTGTGTGTAATGCCTGTGTAAAGTAAAATGTTAAACTTTTTTGTATGCATCATTACATAACACCAACACTTATCCTTTGGCACTTGATTAGATGTATATTAATGAGAAGTTTTTTTTCTCTCTCAGTCTATTCATTTGTTGTTATGGCATTGGACAGATCCCTCTCCCTCGGTCAGCATTAGAATCCCTGTAAGTGTTGTTGGCACGGTTTTCATATGGTGAAGGAGAGTCGGACCAAACTGCAGCGTGTCGATTGCGATCCATGTTTATTTAAACAACGTAAACACGAATAAACACAAACTCAACAAAACAATAAACGTAGTGAAAACAGCCTATACTTGTGTCAACTAACACAGCACAAGGACATCAAGACACTCAGGACAATCACCCACGACAAACTCAAAGAATATGGCTGCCTAAATATGGTTCCCAATCAGAGACAACGATAAGCACCTGCCTCTGATTGAGAACCACTCCAGACAGCCATATACTTTGCTAGATAACCCCACTAGCTACAATCCCAAATACATACACACCAAAACCCCAAGACAAAACACACCACAATACAAAAACTCCATGCCACACCCTGGCCTGACCCAATACATGAAGAAAAACACAAAATACTTAGACCAGGGCGTGACAGTTGTAGGATAAGTCGCACAATGAGCCCATGTAACCACAGGGACAAAGTCATAACAGTCACGCTTAAAGGTAAACATGACTTGCCAACATTCTGACTGAGGTATGGAGTTGTTGTCATTGTTGCCATGCCTCTTTTCTCCCCCTCACCCACCCTCCATCTCCTCAATAACTTGTTTACCGACTGTGGACAAAAAAAACAAGAGAAAATGCCACTTCTAAAGGCTTCTGGGTTAGAAACAGATCAAAGAAACAAGGTACAAGCAACGGTGAATGTCACAAGACCATCTTTTGGTTGTGGTGGAAGACAAGAGTCTGTTTTTGTGACTGGAGGATTTGGTGAGAAAACTCTAGCTTGCTTGTCTCGCAAGTCGTCCATCGCTAGCTGATTAGCATAGGTGTCTCGGACTTCAAACGCGGTGGCCGACGTTTGAATGGGCCAGCGGAGAAAGCCTTCTGGTGGGCTATTGTTGTGGCCACAGGGTGGCCTGGGCACTTGGGGAGAGGTGGGCACACTGACAGACAACACCGGTGTTGTGTCCAAAACGAGTTCCTGTTTACTTGAACCACATACAGTAGAGAGAGAGAGAGAGAGAGAGAGAGAGAGAGAGAGAGAGAGAGAGAGCGGTGATGCTGACGCCATTGGGAGTTATTTGGATGTACACTAGTCAGTCAGCTGAAACCACATAATACAATTTTGTTTATTTAAAAAGATTACAATGATCAAGCTTAAAGAACAGTTTTAACTTAATGAAAATGTGTAATCATTCATCCTTCAAGCTACATTTCTATATAACATATTCAGTCAACAAAATTCCAAAAAATGCTGGGTTAAAAACAGACCAATATGGGTTCTTTGGTAACCCAGCACTGGGTAAATATTGAACAGAAACACGCTGGGTCATTGACCAACATGTTGGGTTGTTGGGAATACCCAAACATGGGTTAATATAACCATCAAATTGGGTATTTTTTTAACTTTCATGTTGGGTTGACTTAGCAGCTGGGTCTTTTTATATATATATATTTAATTAACCGGGTAGGCCAGTTGAGAACAAGTTCTCATTTACAACTGTGACCTGGCCAAGATAAAGCAAAGCAGTGCGACTCAAACAACACAAAGTGACACATGGGATAAACAAACGTACAGTCAATAACACAATAGAAAAGTCTATATACAGTGTGTGCAAATGTAGTAATTTTAGAGAGGTAGGCAATAAATAGGCAATAGTGGTGAAATAATTACAATTTAGCAATTAAACACTGGAGTGATAGATGTGCAGAAGATGAATGTGCAAGTAGAGATACTGGGGAGCAAAAGAGCAAAAAATAATTAACAATATGGGGATGAGGTAGTTGAGTGGGCTATTTACAGATGGGCTGTGTACAGGTGCAATGATCGGTAAGCTGCTCTGACAGCTGATGCTTAAAGTTAGTGAGGGGGTATAAGACTCCAGCTTCAGTGATTTTTGCAATTCATTCCAGTAATTGGCAGCAGAGAACTGGAAGTAAAGGCGGCCAAAGTAGGAGTTGGCTTTGGGGATGACCAGTGAAATATACCTGCTGGAGCGCGTGCAACAGGTGGGTGCTGCTATGGTGACCAGTGAGCTGAGAGAAGGTGGGGCTTTACCTAGCAAAGATTTATAGGTGACCTAGAGCCAGTGTGTTTGGCGTGAATATGAAGCGAGGGCCAGTCAACGAGAGCATACAAGTCGCAGTGGTGGGTAGTATATGGGGCTTAGGTGACAAAACAGATGGCCCTGTGATAGACTGCATCCAATTTGATGAGTGGAGTGTTGGAGGCTATTTTGTAGATGACATCGCCGAAGTCAAGGATCGGTAGGATAGTCAGTTTTACAAGGGTATATTTGGCAGCGTGAGTGAAGGATGCTTTGTTGCAAATTAGGAAGCTGATTATAGATTTAATTTTGGCTTGGAAATGTTTAACGTGAGCCTCGAAGGAGAGCTGACAGTCTAACCAGATACCTAGGTATTTGTGGTTGTGCACATATTCTAAGTCAGAACCATCCAGAGTAGTGATGCTGGATGGGCGTGCAGGTGCATGCAGCTATCGGTTGAAGAGCATGCATTTAGTTTTACTTTAATTTAAGAGCAGTTGGAGGCCACGGAAGGAGTGCTGTATGGCATTGAAGCTCGTCTGGAGGTTTGTTAACACAGTGTCCAAAGAAGAATCAGTAGTATACAGAATGGTGTCGTCTACATAGAGGTGGATCAGAGAATCACCAGCAGCAAGAGCGACATCATTGATGTATACAGAGAAAAGATTCAGCCAGAGAATTGAATCCTGTGGCACCCCCATTGAGACTGCCAGAGGTCCAGACAACAGGCCCTCCGATTTGACACACTGAACTCTGTCTGAGAAGTAGTTGGTGAACCAGGCGAGGCAGTCATTTGAGAAACCAACGCTGTTGATTCTGCCGATAAGAATGCGGTGATTGACAGAGTCAAAAGCCTTGGCCAGGTCGATGAAGACGGCTGCACAGTATTTTCTTTTATCAATCGCGGTTATGATATCGTTTTGGACCTTGAGCGTGGCTGAAGTGCACTCAAGACCAGCTCAGAAACCAGATTGCATAGCAGGGAAGGTACGGTGGGATTCAAAATGGTTGGTGATCTGTTTGTTAACTTGGCTTTGGAAGACTTTAGAGAGGCAGGGTAGGATAGATATAGGTCTGTAACAGTTTGGGTCCCTTTGAAGAGGGGGATGACCGTGGCAGCTTTCCAATCTTTAGGGATCTCAGACGAAACGAAAGAGAGGTTGAGCAGGCTAGTAATAGGGGTTGCAACAATTGCGGTGGATCATTTAACCTCTTACCTCCACCCGACACGCAGGCGTCCCATCTAGACATCTGGAAATGCAAATGCGCTACGCTAAATGCTAATAGCACTCGTTAAAACTCAAACGTTCATTAAAACACACATGCAGGGTACTGAATTAAAGCTACACTCGTTGTAAATCCAGCGAACAAGTCAGATTTTTAAAATGCTTTTCGGCAAAAGCATGAGAAGCTATTATCTGATGGCATGCAACACCCCTAAAGACCCACAAGGGACGTAAACAAAGTAATTAGCATAGTCAGCGCTACACAAAATGCAGAAATAAAATATAAAACATTCATTACCTTTGACCATCTTCTTTGTTGGCACTCCTAGATGTCCCATAAACATCACTATTGGGTCTTTTTTCCGATTAAATCGGTCCATATATAGCCTAGATATCGATCTATGAAGAATGTGTGATCAAGGAAAAAAACAGCGTTTTATAACGCAACGTCATTTTTTTTAATTAAAAAAGTTGACGATAAACTTTCACAAAACACTTTGAAATACTTTTGTAATGCAACTTTAGGTATTAGTAAATGTTAATAATCGATCAAATTGATCACGGGGCGATGTATATTCTATAGCTGTACGTCTTGAAATAATGTCCGGGTAAATCTCAACCAAAATATCCGGTCGGAGACCGGAAGAAATGGGCTGTCTCTTGTCCGTTTGACCAAGAAACAAATCCTAGGCAAATGACAAGACTGTTGACATCGTGTGGAAGCTGTAGGTATTGCAACCTCGGCTCCAGGTAATGTGGTTTCTATTCAACAATACATTCAAGTGGCGCATTGATATATTTTCCAGTTTTCAGTGATCAGATTTTCCTGCGCTTTTCGATGAAACGCACGTTCTGTTATAGTCACAGCCGTGATTTAACCAGTTTTAGAAACGTCTGAGTGTTTTCTATCCACACGTACTAATCAGAAAGAGAGGGTCCAGATTGTCTAGCCCGGGTAATTTGTAGGGTTCCAGATTTTGCAGCTCTTTCAGAACATCAGCTACAGTATCTGGATTTGGGTGAAAGAGAAATGGGGAGGCTTGGCAAGTTGCTGTGGGGGGTGCAGAGCTGTTGGCCGCGGTAAGGGTAGCCAGGTGGAAAGCATGGCCAGCCGTAGAAAAATGCTTATTGAAATTCTCTATTATTGTAAATTTATCTCTGGTGACAGTGTTTCCTAGCCTCAGTGCAGTGGGCAGCTGGGAGGAGGTGCTCTTATTCTCAATGGAATTTACAGTGTCCCAGAACTTTTTGGAGTTTGTGCTACAGGATGAACATTTCTGTTAGAAAGAGCTAGCCTTGGCTTAACTAACTGCCTGTGTATATTGGTTCCTAACTTCCCTGAAAAGTTGCATGTCACGGGGGCTTTTCGATGCTAATGCAGTACGCCACAGGATGTTTTTGTGCTGGTCAAGGGAAATCAAGTCTGAAGTGAACCAAGGGCTATATCTGTTCTTAGTTCAATATTTTTTGAATGGGGCATGCTTATTTAAGGTGAGGAAAGCATTTTTAAAGAATAACCAGGCATCCTCTACTGACGGAATGAGGTCAATATCCTTCCAGGATACTCGGGCCAGGTCGATTGGAAAGGCCTGCTCGCTGAAGTGTTTTAGGGAGCGTTTGACAGTGATGCGGGATGGTCGTTTGACCGCGGACCCATTACGGACGCAGGTAATGAGGCAGTGGTCGCTGAGATCCTGGTTGAAGACAGCAGAGTTGTATTTAGAGGGCAGGTTGGTTAGGATGATATCTATGAGGGTGCCTGTGTTTACGGATTTAGGGTTGTACCTGGTAGGTTCCATGATAATTTATTTGAGATTGAGGGCATCTAGCTTAGATTGCAGGACGGCCGGGGTGTTAAGCATATTCCAGTTTAGGTCACCTAACAGTACAAACTTTGAAGATAAATGGGGGCAACTAATTCACATATGGTGTCCAGGGCACCGCTGGGGGCTTAAGGGTGTCTATAGCAAGTGGAAATAGTGAGAGACTTATTTCTGGAAAGGTGGATTTTTAAAAGTGGAAGCTCGAACCTTTTGGGCACAGACCTGGATAGCCATACAGAACTCTGCAGGCTATCTCTGCAGTAAATTGCAACTCCACCCCCTTTGCCAGTTCTATCTTGGTGGAAAATGTTGTAGTTGGGGATGGAAATTTCAAACATTTTGGTGGCCTTCCTAAGCCAGGATTCAGTTACGGCTCGGACATAAGGGTTAGTGGAGTGTGCTAAAACAGTAAGTAAAACAAACTTACGGAGGAGGCTTCTGATGTTGACATGCATGAAACCAAGGCTTTTACGGTTACAGAAGTCAACAAATGATAGCGTCTGGGGAATAGGAGTGGAACTGTGGGCTACAAGGCCTGGGTTAACCTCTACATCACCAGAGGACCAGAGGAGAAGTAGGATAAGGTTATGTCTAAAGGCTATAAGAACTGGTCGTCTAGTGCGTATGGGACAGAGAATAAAAGGAGCAGATTTCTGGGTGTGGTAGAATAGATTCAATGTACAGACAAGTGTATGGTAGGATGTGAGTACAGTGGAAATAAACCTAGGAGTTGAGTGACGATGAGAGAGGTTTCGTCTCTGGAGGCACCAATTAAGTCTGGTGAGGTCTGAGTGTGTGTGGAGTAGGACAAAAGGCATTTTGATATAAGGCATTTTGAGCTGGATTGAGGGCTCTACGGTGAAATAAAACAATAAGAACTAGCCAAGACAGCAGTAAACAAGGCATATTGACATTAGAGAGAGGCATAACGCAATCACAGGTGTTGATCAGGAGAGCTAAGACAACAATGGATAAATGGTGATGAATGGGCAGAGCGGGTCAGTTAGGTACATACAGGACCTGAGTTCGAGGCTGGGGCCGACAGGTAAAAAAAAATGATGTACCGTGTTATTGCAACTGTCCAGGGGGCATCAGCTGTGTAGCCTAATGATCATAGGGACAAAAGATAGGTGAGTCAGGGTGCCGTTCAGTAGTCACTACTACGCTAGGCGAGCAGGAGACACAGCTTTCAGAAAAGCTAGCGGGCCGGGTATAGTAGATGGTTCTTCGGCGACATCGTAACAGAATAGCCTGTTGAGAACACATCGGGCGATCACGTTGGCAGTCCAGGCATAATGGATTGGCGGGGCTCCGTGTCAACAATAAAGTGTCCAGGCCAATTGGCAAAGGAGGTATTGTAGCCCTAGAATTAGCTGGTGGAAGGGCCAAGCTCAAGGATAGCTCAAGGCTCTCTGTTGCTTGCTTCCGGACAGTGGCGTTAGCTAACAGTAGCCACTTGTTTGCGCCTAGCTAGCTGCGATGATCCGGTGTAATGAGAGAGCGGCAGGAATCCAGTGATATGGTAGAGAGAAGCAGTCCGATATGCTCTGGGTTGATATCGCGCTCTCCAGACTGACAGGTGTTGGTGAGCTAAGGCTGGCTGATGACCGAGAAAAAGGTGAACACCGCTAACCGTGGCTAACAAAGACTAGCAGCTAGTTAGCTGGCTAGCTCCTGATGGAAGTTCCAGGTATAAGGAATACAAATAGCAGATCAGTACCACATTGGGTGAGGCGGGTTGCAGGAAAGTATATTTAGTTCGTAGATAGAAAGTGAGATTAAAGATATATACAAAAAAGACTGGCTATTTACACGGGATAAGACACAGGAACAAGACAAAGACAAATACACATGTCCTACTGCAACGCCATCTTGGATTTTTGTTTTTTAACGCAATCCGTAGGTTATTAACAGGAGGCGTGGCTTGTCAGGGACATGGCTTTCAGATACATCTTATTAGCCACCCGTGAGAATAAACGTAATTCCTGTTCATCATGTTAAGTTTACATTCTGTAGAAATAAGAAAAAGACTCTTCTAGTCAGATGCACAAAATTATAGCTGATGTTTCGGTCAGTAGACCTTCATCAGAGCAGATATACTTGATATACAAGTTCCACTGACTGAAAGCTCAGCTATAATTAAAAATATATAATAAATTGCATCTGACCAAAAGTGTGCAGATACTTTGTCCTGTTTCTCCAGTTTTGCCTTTTGCCTCCAGGACCTTCACAAATCAGTTTTGGTTGTGGGTAGATTTAGCATATTATCTACAAGTTTACATTCTGCAAATGTCATCTTTCTTTATAAACATTTGCATTTTACACATTCTTCTAGAGTATTACAATTACTTATTACATTATTCACATTTTTCTAAAGTATAGGCTTTCAGGGAACTCATACACTTCTATAAGCCTCATTTTGAAGCTACAAAAATGTAATGTTCAACATTAATAGAACTATACAACAGAACATATGAACAAGAATGACATTTACTTTCATAGGTGGCTAAAAATAACTATCTGAAAGTCACGCTAAACTATGCCTCCAGCCTTCTGATCTGACCAGCTGGGTAATATCTCAATAACCCAGACTCAATAACCCATCCTCAAAAACCCAGCCTCAATAACCCATCCTCAATAACCCATCCTCAATAACCCATCCTCAATAACCCATCCTCAAAAACCCAGCCTCAATAACCCATCCTCAATAACCCATCCTCAATAACCCATCCTCAATATCCCAGCCTCAATATCCCAGCCTCAATAACCCAGCCTCAATAACCCAGGCTCAATAACCCAGCCTCAATAACCCAGACTCAATAACCCATCCTCAATAACCCATCCTCAATAACCCATCCTCAATAACCCATCCTCAATAACCCATCCTCAATAACCCAGCCTCAATATCCCAGCCTCAATAACCCAGCCTCAATAACCCAGCCTCAATAACCCATCCTCAATAACCCAGCCTCAATAACCCAGCCTCAATAACCCAGCATCAATAACCCATCCTCAATAACCCAGCCTCAATATCCCAGCCTCAATAACCCAGCCTCAATAACCCAGGCTCAATAACCCAGCCTCAATAACCCATCCTCAATAACCCATCCTCAATAACCCAGCCTCAATATCCCAGCCTCAATAACCCAGCCTCAATATCCCAGCCTCAATATCCCAGCCTCAATAACCCAGCCTCAATAACCCAGGCTCAATAACCCAGCCTCAATAACCCAGACTCAATAACCCATCCTCAATAACCCATCCTCAATAACCCAGCCTCAATAACCCAGCATCAATAACCCATCCTCAATAACCCAGCCTCAATATCCCAGCCTCAATAACCCAGCCTCAATATCCCAGTCTCAATATCCCAGCCTCAATAACCCAGCCTCAATAACCCAGGCTCAATAACCCAGCCTCAATAACCCAGACTCAATAACCCATCCTCAATAACCCAGCCTCAATAACCCAGCCTCAATAACCCAGCCTCAATAACCCATCCTCAATAACCCAGCCTCAATAACCCAGACTCAATAACCCAGACTCAATAACCCAGCCTCAATATCCCAGCCTCAATAACCCAGCCTCAATAACCCAGGCTCAATAACCCAGCCTCAATAACCCATCCTCAATAACCCAGCCTCAATAACCCAGCCTCAATAACCCAGCATCAATAACCCATCCTCAATAACCCAGCCTCAATAACCCATCCTCAATAACCCATCCTCAATAACCCAGACTCAATAACCCATCCTCAATAACCCAGACTCAATATCCCAGCCTCAATAACCCAGCATCAATAACCCAGCATCAATAACCCAGCCTCAATAACCCACCCTCAATAACACAGCCTCAATAACCCAGCATCAATAACCCAGCATCAATAACCCAGCCTCAATAACCCACCCTCAATAACACAGCCTCAATAACCCAGCATCAATAACCCAGCATCAATAACCCAGCATCAATAACACAACATCAATAACCCAGCATCAATAACCCAGCCTCAATAACCCAGCCTCAATAACCCAGCCTCAATAACCCAGCATCAATAACCCATCCTCAATAACCCAGCCTCAATAACCCATCCTCAATAACCCAGACTCAATATCCCAGCCTCAATAACCCAGCATCAATAACCCAGCATCAATAACCCAGTATCAATAACCCAGCATCAATAACACAGCCTCAATAACCCAGCATCAATAACCCAGCATCAATAACCCAGCATCAATAACACAACATCAATAACCCAGCATCAATAACCCAGCCTCAATAACCCAGCCTCAATAACCCAGCCTCAATAACCCAGCATCAATAACCCATCCTCAATAACCCAGCCTCAATAACCCATCCTCAATAACCCAGACTCAATATCCCATCCTCAATAACCCAGCCTCAATAACCCATCCTCAATAACCCAGACTCAATAACCCAGACTCAATAACCCAGCATCAATAACACAACATCAATAACCCAGCATCAATAACCCATCCTCAATAACCCAGCCTCAATAACCCAGCCTCAATAACCCAGCATCAATAACCCATCCTCAATAACCCAGCCTCAATAACCCATCCTCAATAACCCATCCTCAATAACCCAGACTCAATAACCCATCCTCAATAACCCAGACTCAATATCCCAGCCTCAATAACCCAGCATCAATAACCCAGCATCAATAACCCAGCCTCAATAACCCACCCTCAATAACACAGCCTCAATAACCCAGCATCAATAACCCAGCATCAATAACCCAGCCTCAATAACCCACCCTCAATAACACAGCCTCAATAACCCAGCATCAATAACCCAGCATCAATAACCCAGCATCAATAACACAACATCAATAACCCAGCATCAATAACCCAGCCTCAATAACCCACCATCAATAACCCACCATCAATAACCCAGCCTCAATAACCCAGCATCAATAGCCCAGCATCAATAACCCAGCATCAATAACCCAACTTTTCTCTTTTTAACGGAAGCCTTTCCAACATAATAATACTAATCAGTGAAAATGTGCATGTGTGTCTGCCTCCCTCCCTTTTCCTGCGTTGCCCTACTCCAGGGCTGCTGCCCTGTCAGTCAGGCCAGTGTCCAGGACAGGACAGGCCAGGCAGGGAGTGAGTCAGCAGCAGCAGCGAGGGAGGGTTGACGCGTGTGTCAGAGAGGCGCTCTCCCACATTCCCCTGGCGTCTGGAAGCAGGCCGGCTGCGGAGGGGGTTTGCCTCGTTCTCACGACCTCTCAGGTTCCTGCTCTCATCTGGGAGATATTCATTTCCTGCCAGAAAACAGCCCGAGGGGGGTGAAGGGGGTCTGGCTTCAAAACGAGTCCAGGGCTTGGTACAACAAGCCCTGGGCTTATATCATAAAGCTCTTGCTTGTCTGGGCTGCAATCAAAGACAGCCACAGTGCTGGGCCAAGAGAGAGAGAGGAGAGAGAGAGAAGGAGAGAGAGAAGGAGAGAGAGAGAGAGAGAGAGAGAGAGAGAGAGAGAGAGAGAGAGAGATCCCACCATATGGTAGCACTTACAGTAGGAGCCAAAGAGGAAGCATAGAGGTTGTTTTTTCCTCTTTCCCTCCCTCCTTGCATGCGCGCGGAGTGTGGGAAACGTTAATGGGCACGCATGGCAGCTAACCCCGCCGGTCGTGTTGTGACATGTGTGGTCAGTCCGGCAGCGCAGGCACTGCCTTGGTAATCAGAGAGCCTAGTAAAGATGTTCTCTAGGGATGGTGGGGTTTGGGGGAGGTGGAGGAAAGGAAAGGAAGGGAGGAGGATGAGAGTCGTCTGCTGGGTGTCGTCCGGGTCGCACCACGTGCCATCCCAGGAGACCTGCATCCAGACCTGCATCCAGCTGTGGCCCTGGGCTAGGACAGGAAATAGGCTGTGTCCCCTAAAACATTGTGGGAACGTTGTGTGTAAGTGTGGGTGGTTGGGGGGGTTACCTCTGGCTCACAGGGGCTGACTCCTCTGCCCTCCCTTCCTCCCTCCCTCTCTCCAAACTCCCCCATACCTCTCACCCCCTTCGGCCCCTCTAGACGCAAAGGCCTGTCCTGTCCTTTCTAGCGTCCAACAAACACATGGTTTCAATTGTGCAGCCTCGGCCCTGTAAAAGGTGTGATGGAAATTCTAAATAATAGCACTTATCCACACGTTGTGCCTTTTAGCAGATTAGTAATTGCGAACACCTGCAGTGCTGCCTTCAAAGAATGTTGAGTAGCCAGAGGCAGCACTCACCTGGACAGAATGCTACCACATGGCCGTGGCTTGCAGGCAAACAGTGTTGAGTATGTCTTGTTTTTGTTGATTATATTATTTATTTTTATTTAGTCACATGCACAGGTAGTTGCAGTGTACACTGAAATACTTAAGCTCCGAGCCCCAACACTGCAGGTGTGAATGAAACAATAACACAAAAATGATAATAATATATACATATTTACAACTGTGACAATGATAAATATAAATGTCCATTGGGATGTGGGCAGGGTAATTGTCCGTTGGAGGGGGGTACAATGTAGGGGTGGTAGGAGTAGTGGTGGCTATTCATCATGATACGCTATTCAACTATTCTCTACACTCTCTGACCACACCACTTGAAGTAAAAATGTAGACACCGTCATCTTCTGTGGGGAGTGTAGGCCCGTTTAGGATCACACAAGAATTTACTGGTCAATTTAATGTACAGTCGACCGACAACATATCACAGAGGAATAAATTCCATCTACCGTGCAGTTTTCTTATATGCTGTGTTATGAAGTCATTCTTAACAATTATAGATGGTACAATCGTTTCAATTTAACACATGAGCAACATTGGGTGAGGCACTTACCATAGAGAGGGGACAGTATCTTCTCCATCAAGTCTCTGCAATGCATTGTGGTCTACCATAGGTTCTCCCTTGTCCCATGAATACAAAACTATGGCCTTTTTACAAGTCTATTGATATGTTATGTTTAAACCAAGGTCGACATTTTGCACAAGATGTAAGGAAAATATCATTATAAACTCAGAAAAAAAGAAACATACTCTCTCTGTCAACTGTGTTTACATTCAGCAAACTTAACATGTGGAAATATTTGTATGAACATAACAAGATTCAACAACTGAGACATAAACTGAACAAGTTCCACAGACATGTGACTAACAGAAATGGAAAAAATGTGTCCCTGAACAAAGGGGGATCAAAATCAAAAGAAACAGTCAGTATCTGGTGTGGCCACCAGCTGAGTTAATTAAAACAGTGCATCTCCTTCTCATGGACGGCACCAGATTTGCCAGTTCATGCTGTGAGATGTTACCCCACTTTTCCACCAAGGCACCTGCAAGTTCCCAGACATGTCTGGGGGGAATGGCCCTAACCCTCACCCTCTGATTTAACAGGTCCCAGACCTGCTCAATGGGATTGAGATCCGGGTTCTTCGCTGGCCATGGCAGAACACTGACATTCCTGTCTTGCAGGAAATCACGCACAGAACGAGCAGTATGGCCAGGGAATTGTCATGCTGGAGGGTCATGTCAGGATGAGCCTGCAGGAAGGGTACCACATGAGGGAGGAGGATGTCTTCCCTGTAACGCACAGCGTTGAAATTTCCTGCAATGACAACCAGCTCAGTCCGATGATGCTGTGACACACCGCCCCAGGCCTTGACAAACCCTCCACCTCCAAATCTTTCCCACTCTGGAGTACAGGCCTCGGTGTAACGCTCATTCCTTTGACGATAAACGTTAATCCGACCATCACCTCTGGTGAGACAAAACCGCGACTCGTCAGTGAAGAGCGCAATTTGCCAGTCCTGTCTGGTCTGGCGACGGGGGGTTTGTACCCATAGGCGACGTTGTTGCCGGTGATGTCTGGTGAGGACCTGCCTTACATCAGGCTTACAAGCCCTCAGTCCAGCCTCTCTCAGCCTATTGCGCACAGTCTGAGCACTGATGGAGGGATTGTGCATTCCTGGTGTAACTTGGGCAGTTGTTGTTGCCATCCTGTACCTGTCCCGCAGGTGTGATGTTCGGATGTAACGATCTTGTGCTGGTGTTGTTACACGTGGTCTGCCACTGCGAGGAGGATCAGCTGTCCGTCCTGTCTCCCTGTAGTGCTGTCTTAGGCGTCTCACAGTACATACATAGCAATTTATTGCCCTGGCCCCATCTGCAGTCCTCATTCCCCTTGCAGCATGCATAAGGCACATTCACGCAGATGTGCAGGGACCCTGGGCATCTTTATTTTGGTGTTTTTCAGAATCAGTAGAAAGGCCTCTTTAGTGTCCTACGTTTTCATAACTGACCTTAACCTTTATTTAACCAGGTAGGCCAGTTGAGAACAAGTTCTCATTTACAACTGTGACCTGGCCAGGCTAAAGCTAAGCAGTGCGACAAAAACAACAACACAGAGTTACACATAAACAAACGTACAGTCAATAACACAATAGAAAAGGACAATAGAAAGATCTATATACAGTGTGTGCAAATGTAGAAGAGTGGGGAGGTAGACAATAAATAAGACATAGAGGCGAAATAATTACAATTGAGCATTAATACTGGGGTGATAGACGTGCAGATGATGACGTGCAAGTAGAGATACTGGGGTACAAAAGAGCAAGAGTGTAAGTAATAATATGGGGATGAGGTAGTTGGGTGGGCTATTTACAGATTGGCTATGTACAGGTACTGTGATTGGTAAGCTCCTCTGACAGCTGATGCTTAAAATTAGTGAGGGAGATATAAGACTCCAGCTTCAGTGATTTTTGCAATTCGTTCCAGTCATAGGCAGCAGAGAACTGGAAGGAAAGGCAGCCAAAGTAAGTGTTGGCTTTGGGGATGACCAGTGCAATAGACCTGCTGGAGTGCGTGCTACGGGTGGGCGTTGCTATGGTGACCACTAAGCTGAGAGAAGGCGGGGCTTTACCCAGCAAAGACTTATAGATGACCTGGAGCCAGTGGGTTTGGCGACGGATATGTAGTGAGGGCCAGCCAACGAGAGCATACCAGTGGTGGGTAGTATATGGGGCTTTGGTGACAAAACGGATGGCACTGTGATCAACTACATCCAGTTTGCTGAGTAGAGTGTTGGAGGCTATTTTGTAAATGACATCGCCTTAGTCAAGGATCAGTAGGTTAGTCAGTTTTACAACGGTATGTTTGGCAGCATGAGTGAAGGAGGCTTTGCTGCGAAATAGGAAGCCAATTCGAGATTTAATTTTGGATTGGAGATGCTTAATTGCTTACCATCTGTAAACTGTTAGTGTCTTAACGACAATCCACAGGTGCATGTGCAATAATTATTTATGGTTCATTGAACAAGCATGGGAAACAGTGTTTTAACCCTTTACAATGAAGATCTGTGAAGTTATTTAGATTTTTATGAATTATCTTTGAAAGACAGAGTCCTGAAAAAGGGATGCTTCCTTTTTTGCTATATATATTATACCGGCCCACTAGGCATCTGGGTAATATATGGTTGAGACGTTGATCAATGAGATTTCAACCTTTATTCACCCACTCAAAAAGACAGCCAGAAATGAGTTGAATTCACAATGTGTTTTCACTATGCGTTCAACCATCTAAAAGCACAATGAAATTCCAATGGAAAAACTATGTCCTATTATTTATTTAGTTGTCGTATAAATGTGTTTTCACAGCGCTTCCAACGATTTAAAAGCACAACAAAGTTCAAATGGGACAGAATGGGTCAGATATTGGGTCAGATATTTTGTAACTTAATGTGTTATCAATGTGTGTTTTATTTTATAGCACAACCAAATGACCTGGATTGTAGTTGAGATTACATTAAAAGTACATATATTATATAGCAATTGAGAAGATCTCCACAGACCTGTGGCCTCTGCGATCTTGAACATGCACACTGTGTTTGATTATCAAAGCAAGGAAATATCAACATTTGAAGGAACATTTTGTGACACTGACCTATTCTGGCTTTAATTCCAGTTTGATATGTGGGATGCACGTCTCCATCTCAAACAAAAATCAGTTTTAAAAAAGGACTAAATCAAATCAAACTTTATATGCACTTTAAATAACGTTTTATTGGATTTATATGCACTTTAAATAACGTTTTATTGGATTTAGTCCTATTCTTTAAATTAGATTTTTGGTTGATATGGATACTTGAATCCAACATTTTATTTGTTAACTTGAAGAATAAATTTGAAATCAACCAAAGCTTGAAACCCTAGGCCTGTATATGCATTGTCTATTTGTTGAACACTGGGTTGAATTGAAACAATAGCTGTTGATGACTTCGCAAATGCTTTATAGGCCTAAATAGCATAATTTATTAAACATGACCTATAGGGTTACATTTTATTTCTCTGTAAAACCTACGCTTTGGTATGACTTTGACAGCAACAGTGAATCTATTCAGTTATTAAGAGATCTCCCAACAATCATTCTCATGATAGCATATTGGTAGTAGTAGTCAGTGACAAATAACAAAGCTAAACCTGCCACAGCTTGGTTAAAATCCTGGATGGGAGACCAAAACTGGATGGTGGTGTAGATACTGTAGATGAACTCTCTGGTAGAAGGTGCCGCCCATGGCTATTGGTTTTTAAAGATCTGACATTGTTTCAAAGGTAGAAATTCAACATAGGTTTGTCTATATTGAAAATTGGTTACCATGACATAATATTGTGGTTGAAATTTTACCCTCAAAACAGTTTACATTGATTACTATTTTCAAATCCAATGTATTTTCCACGTAGATTCCACGTCACAATATCGTGACAAATTACGTTGTCACAAGTGGCTGATATCTGGCAGTAAGCATTGATCAATACTATCCCAATCAGATTGCACTTCCTTGCGGTGTTGCTAGATGGCGCACGTGACTTCTAAAATCCTTGAACACGCTGTGAAAAGTGAAATGAGCCATCCCTCTCAAACTTCATTTTTAATCTTCAGAAGAGGCTCATGTCAAATTTTCAAACATTTTTACATATTGTCAACAATATCATAATCTGATAGTGGGAGTAAAATAGTTGTATTTGATGACCCACAAGGTATTCGAGGTATGAAGGCCAGTTAAGGCAGCAAACAGTGAGAGAGTTATTGATATAATACGTATAACTCAAAGCTACTGATAATATTATTGAAGGGCATCTCATGGCCATATTATCTTGAATATGTGATCTGTGAGAAATGTAATTTTATCAAACTGGTATTCCCTTCGGGCCTAAAAGTTATACACTACATGACCAAAAGGATGTGGACACTTGCTTGTCGAACATCTCATTCCAAAATCATGGGAATTGATATGGAGTTGGTCCCCCCTTGGCTGTAATAACAGCCTCCACTCTTCTGGGAAGGTTTTCCACTAGATATTGGAACATTGCTGCAGGGACTTGCTTCCATTCAGCCACAAGAGCATTAGTGAGGTTGGGCACAGTTTAAATGCACATTACATTAACTTTTTATTATAAACTGTGATTGCTTTTTGTAATGTGTGTTTTTCTTATAGCAGTTTATTTGTTTTAATCTTTTTAATCTTCATCTTGTACTTTTTATGTATTTTAAATTTGTTTGGTTTTAAATTGTTATTAATTGCTGTGTTGTTTTATTGTTGGATCACAGAGCACAACTGTAAAATAGACTGTCTCAGCTTGTTTCCCCTGTTTAAATAAAGGTTCATCATTAAAAAATGTATGGGCGATTAGGCCTGGCTCACAGTCGGTGTTCCAATTCATCCCAAAAGTGTTTGATGGGGTTGAGGTCAGGGCTCAAGTTCTGTGCAGGCCAGTCAAGTTCTTCCACACCGATCTTGACAAAGCATTTCTGTATGTACCCTGCGTTGTGCATGGGGGCATTGTCATGCTGAAACAGGAAAGGGTCTTCCTCAAACTGTTTCCACATAGTTTGAAGCACAGAATTGTCTAGAATGTAATTGTTTGCTGTAGCTTTAACATTTCCCTTCAATGGAACTAAGGGGCCTAGCCCGAAGCATAAAAAAAGCATCCAAGACTATTTTTCCTCCTCTACCTAACTTTACAGTTGGCACTATGCATTGGGGTAGGTAGTGTTCTCCTGGCATCCGCCAAACCCAGATTCATCAGCTGGACTCCCAGATGGTGAAGCGTGATTCATCACTGCAGAGAACATGTTTCCACTGCTCCAGAGTCCAATGGTGGCGAGCTTTACACCACTCCAGATGGACCTTGGCATTGCGCTTGTGTGGGGCTGCTGGCCATGGAGAACACGCTTCATGAAGCTCCTGACAAAAACTGTTATTGTGCTGACGTTGCTTCCAGTCAGTTTGTAACTTGGTACTGAGTGTTGCAACCAAGTACAGACAATTTCTGAGCTCTACGTGCATCAGCACTCAGCGGCCCCATTCTGTGAGCTTGTGTGGCCTACCACTTCGCAGCTGAGCTGTTACTGATAGACTTCACAATAAAAGCACTTGCATTTGACCGGGGCAGCTCTAACAGGGCAAAAATGTGATGAACTGACATGTTGGAAAGGTGGCATCCTATGATGGTGCAATGTTGAAAGTCACTGAGTTTTTCAGTAAGGCCACTCTGCCAGTGTTTGTCTAAGGAGATTGCATGGTTGTGTGCTCGATTTTATACACTTGTCAGCAACAGGTGTGGCTGAAATAGCTGAATCCGCTCATTTGCAAGTTCAAACCCCGGAGCTGACAAGGTACAAATCTGTCGTTCTGCCCCTGAACAGGCAGTTAACGCACTGTTCCCAGGCCGTCATTGAAAATAAGAATTTGTTCTTAACTGACTTGCCTGGTTAAATAAAGGTAAAATAAAATACAACATTTGAAGGGGTGTCCACATACAAAATACACATATAGTGTATTTTCTCATGTTCAGTGAAGTTTCCCACTTGTTTCCTGTCTAGGATCTCGCCACGCACAACTGGACTGATACACCTGGTCAACTCTTGTTCAAAACGTATGAAATTTAGCAGACGTTCTTATCTAGAGCAATTAGGGATAAGTTCCTTGCTCAAGGGCACATCGACAAATTGCTCACCGAGTCGGCTTGTGGAATTGAAACCAGCAATCTTTACTGGCCCAACGCTCTTAACGGCTAGGCTACCTGGGGCCGGTTTATTGTGGATGAAGCCAGAAGCAAGCCATTGCGTGATGGCATTAGGCAAAAGCGTGTGTATAAATCCAGCCCCACTTCACAGTCTATTACACTTGTAGGCTAGTTTTGTTGCGTAAAATGCTAAAATTCTACGCAACATAAGCCTAAATTCTGACCCATTCCTGGCGCAACAAGTGCATGTGTGTGTGATATTCCTGTGGTTTGAATGTGCATGAGTTTTGCGCGCGCAAGAATACATCAGTGATTTTCGTCAGGCAGTTACGCACAGTCAATATCAAATTTGACTTTTACACTAACATATTAGTAGAATAGGATAGCTATTTTCTCTTGGAAATTGTAGGTTGATAATAAATTATTCTCAAGTGTATCTAAAGTTCAAAACAAATGCAGCCTAAAGTAATTATTTGGTGATTAGGCTTAAAACATAGATAAGCGCACAATAATGTTTTTCAATATCTTTACAAATTTATTTTTCTTCCAAAATGAAGAATAACGTAAAGTGCATTCAACATATCTTTGGTATCGAGCAATAAAAAAAAAGACACCTCGAATATAAAAATGCAGTGAACAGACTTCAACAATACAAAAATCTCATTTCAATATGAACTTCACTCTCATATAGGCTATACAAATATAGTGCATCATCTTTTCCTCTTAACACATTGAAAATACAAAAACAGAATCCAAACATCATTTTGTAACATCAAACATAGAAGAACTAAGTGTCATTATAAAAAGGTCCTTTTTTTGTTCTACCAGGGTCGCCACACTGAGTCCGAGTTGCCTGTCGGTGCACCGGGGGACACCGCTGCTGGGACAGGCGTGTTGACCTGGTTAGCGTACACGGGGATAACGGGACCGTTGGGCGTAAAAGCTGCATTGGGGATAAGGAAGGCGAATTGTCCATCTGTGGCAGGTACCAGGTGGAAGCCGCCGTATACTTTTGTTTTTTCTGGTGACATGCTCTGGGGAGAGCCACCTTTACAAGGCAGGGGCATCACGTTGCCCTGTGGAGATGAGTTGGGGATGTGTACCATGGACTGGCCGAAGGCGCGGTGGGGAGGACCGGTAGGGATCTGGTGCTGCGTGGGGTAGTTCATAGCGTTGATCTGCGTCATGCAGCTGGCCAAGTGACCGAGAAGCCGTGTCCTGACCTCGGTGTTAACCCCTTCGCAGGTGGACAGGAACCGGGTGACTTCATTTGTACACTCGCTGAATCCAGCTCTGTATTTCCCTAGCACGGTGGGATCAGAGTTCAAAGCAGCTGTGTGAGAAAGAGACAAAATGATAAGTCACTGAGAACAACAGCATAATAACGACAATTTAAATTCCAAACATGAACATAAAACTAAACATATACATTACGAAGCTCACCAATGGTTACGATAAATTAGCTATTTAGTTAGTCGATAAAATTAGCTACATTTAGAGAGACTTCTTGGGAGAGAGGATGCGGGACAAGTATGTAAACGGAGTACTTCATTCTAACATGATCTAAACCGCAGACGGAAGTCTGGAAGAAATCATCCCGGGTATTCACCCAGCAGAACAGTCCCAGGGACTTACCAGTCATCTGAGCTCTCTGGAGGTTCCGGAGATGTTTTACGGTCATCTCCAGGATATCCGCCTTTTCAAGTTTCGAGTGTCTGGAACTCTGTTAGGATTGAAGATAGAATAATTTCTTATTAAAGTTGATGTTTTTAATAAAGTAAATATATAACTGTGATTGTAATAATTCATTTGTTGTGAGGGAAAAAAATGTAATACTTACATCTTTTTTGAGCGCATCCAGGATAAGTGTTTTCAACTGTCCCAAGCTTTCGTTGATTCTGGCTCTTCTCCTTTTCTCCATGATAGGTTTGGATGACTAAAGAAAATAAATATAATACATTGTTAGAATGGTGGGACTTGCTCAAGGTGAAGGAAATGTTCGTGTTGTGCTATACTAGCCCGTGCGTAATTTTGGAGTGACAGAATATCCGCATTTCTAAGATGCTTTGACCGACTACTAACCTTCCTGTGCTCTGAAGCCGTCTTGGGTTTATCAGGTGTCGTGTTCATGCTGGCTGTAGTAGCAGCAACAGGAGAGACGGATGTCTTTTCCATTATATCGGCAGGCATCTTCGGTCTGTCTGAAATATCCCACAAGAGCAACGGTAACTCGATATTACAGTCCACTGTTGGTGGTTATTGACAAGTAGTCGGCACCTATTCACAGTACCCTTTTATGAAATTCCAAATTCCGGAAAAACAAAATCCTTTTTAGGTGGTAGCGCACCTCTGTGCGAGAGACAAGCGTCCCCAAGTCAGTCGCAAGCTGAACGATGTCACGGAATCGAGAAATCACTGTCTGCCAGCGGACGCTGCGTCTGTGGCACTTCTTGTTGGTCTTATTTATATCTAGGACTGCACGCGAACGGCTCGTGTGAAACTTCCAAAACTTTCTTTCCCACAGTAACTTTCTACCAATCAGTGCGAGGGACACGCGGCCGGAGGGGAGGATGGCTCGTGGTCGGCGCCCTTCCATTGGTTGTTTGGAGTTTGAGCGGGCGGCCAATGGCGGGGGCCGGGTTTAAGGCACGACCGGGACTGCCTTCAATCATTCAGTTTACATATTAACACTTGAGCCCCTGACTACCACCCAGCGCAGAGAATGCAGGGTTGACTTGATTCGGCATGTTGCTCCCCCAACTTTAAGGCAGTACGCACAGGAGTCAGGAGGGATAAACTCCACCCAAGATACTAGAGGCTATAGGGCCTCAGCGCAGGCCCACAATAACATGTTCCACATAGCCTACATCTATTGTATTATACTTCCACATACGTGTGGACTACAAACCAGTAAATGCGCAATTACACCGAACATATAGCCCATTCCAACTACGGAGTAAAATAAGAATTGCCTAGATAATTTATGCAATGGCTGACGACACTTATGTAGTGTTCTTAATTACAGTGTAGCCTAATTAGGCTTGATAGGCTATAGTGTAATAACCTATTAATGTTACATTTTATATCATGTAAATTAACTTGGGAAAAATAACCTGGCTTCTCCTATTAGATTGCCTTGTGTTGCTGTAGCCTAAGGCTGAGAACTACACCCTCGATTAAGTTTGCGCTTTGGGAGTTCAAAAATCAACTCAACTCTAACCAGCCAAGATCGGAGCATTAATTATTTAATGAGCGCCCGCCGCTGTACAAATTTGGCATTTTGACATCTGTCGGCATGCGAACGCGGAGCACTTGCCAGGATGTTTTATGAGCATGGTGGTTAAGGTTTGGCGGTCGGGCTAGGGGTGGCGGTGGTGGTTTACATTAGAGAGAAGGTAAATAGCAGCTGCTGTTTTAAAAGCCTGGGAAAAACACGCCTACCGAGAGCTCGATCGGCCTTATCGGAATGCGAGCCAGAGCAGAGATATTTCTGAGTGAGAGCAGAGATATTTCTGAGTGAGAGCAGAGATATTTCTGAGTGAGAGCAGAGATATTTCTGAGTGAGAGCAGAGATATTTCTGAGTGAGAGCAGAGATATTTCTGAGTGAGAGCAGAGATATTTCTGAGCGAGAGCAGAGATATTTCTGAGTGAGAGCAGAGATATTTCTGAGTGAGAGCAGAGATATTTCTGAGTGAGAGCAGAGATATTTCTGAGTGAGAGCAGAGATATTTCTGAGTGAGAGCAGAGATATTTCTGAGTGAGAGCAGAGATATTTCTGAGTGAGAGCAGAGATATTTCTGAGTGAGCAGAGATATTTCTGAGCCTTAGCAGAGATATTTCTGAGCCAGAGCAGAGATATTTCTGAGTGAGAGCAGAGATATTTCTGAGTGAGAGCAGAGATATTTCTGAGTGAGAGCAGAGATATTTCTGAGTGAGAGCAGAGATATTTCTGAGTGAGAGCAGAGATATTTCTGAGTGAGAGCAGAGATATTTCTGAGTGAGAGCAGAGATATTTCTGAGTGAGAGCAGAGATATTTCTGAGCGAGAGCAGAGATATTTCAGAGCAGAGTGAGAGCAGAGATATTTCTGAGTGAGAGCAGAGATATTTCTGAGTGAGAGCAGAGATATTTCTGATCCAGAGCAGAGATATTTCTGAGTGAGAGCAGAGATATTTCTGAGCCAGAGCAGAGATATTTCTGAGCCAGAGCAGAGATATTTCTGAGTGAGAGCAGAGATATTTCTGAGTGAGAGCAGAGATATTTCTGAGCCAGAGCAGAGATATTTCTGAGCCAGAGCAGAGATATTTCTGAGTGAGAGCAGAGATATTTCTGAGTGAGAGCAGAGATATTTCTGAGTGAGAGCAGAGATATTTCTGAGTGAGAGCAGAGATATTTCTGAGTGAGAGCAGAGATATTTCTGAGTGAGAGCACAAGATTAGAGCGATGCCTTGCCTGCCTTTCTTTTGGTCGGGCAGCAGTTAGTAGGCAACGCATGGAAGGTCATAATTTAATTTCCTTATCCTTATCGGAAAGTCAGACCCGAACTCCAGTTGTAAATGGTTAGAATTGCCCCCATACAGATAGTATTAACACATACATTTTAGTAATTCGCAAAAAAATGTATTAGCTTGTTTAAATAGCCTATAGACTCCAGTATACTTGAAGTGAATAGCCACTTCATTTCAGAAAATGTGAGTGCGTAAAGCCGAATAGCATCCTGAAGTTTTGTAAATACAAGTTTAAAAGTCCATAGTGTCTAATTGTATTCGTTTCTAAACATAATCTTTTACACAATAATTATGTTCTGTGCACAATACAATAATATTAGCATACAAACGTTATTCGGTTAATGACAAAACGGAGGGGCCGGTGTGTGTGTGCTCTGGGTTCTCTGTCACCCCGGGAGGTCGCGCTCGCTCCTCAGCAGGCTGCCTGGTCGTCTGGTGTGCGGGCGTGATCTCCAGCTGCTGTAAAACCCGGCGACACGTGGCGCGCAAGCGACGGGAGAAGGCGCTGCTCTTTGGCTTGCTGCCTGCAGCTGCGGGACTTCGCTTGCGGCTTCGCGCAAGATCCTGAATTTAATATGCTCACCAGAGAGCGCTGCCTATAGGAGCACTCGAGCTGTACACTTTCACTGGCACCTGAATCAAATAATGCATAAAATGTGATACTTTTGAAAATGGAATACATAGGGTATCCAATTCAGGCTATTATGTTTTTTTTGCGTAATTGCGCAAACATTCGTTTTTGGTAAGGGCCCAATAGGTCTAAATATTATTCTGTAAAATCAGTAAGCATAGAAATAATATGTATTATAATTTAACATATATTTGTATAATATCCACGAGTTCTTCATGTCCACTTAAGCTACTTCAACACCAATACAGGAGTGTAGCTCAGTAACAGCACTCCATTAGTCTTGGACGCACACCTAAGTAATTTCGCCATATGCAACTCACATAGTTCCTAAACAAATGTACTGACGTTAAAGAACACAAAATATAGGTTCTGAAACCCTCTTCGCCTGAATTACTTTCTCACGCTCTTGTTCCAAGAGGTCTCTAGCGCTGAATTGAGTCACGGAGCCATGGGTCTCGCGTTCCCTCCCTTTTCCCGGGAGTTCGGGGCTCTTATCGGCTGCACCTGGCCGCCTCCAGGAGTGTCACCTGCTGCTATGGGTCAACTCCACTTTCACTAAATAGCTCTGCGAAACCGTTTGAGTAACAACCCAAACGGATGCTATTGTTAAAACGTTGTTCTCACACGATCATGGACGGGATGTCTTTAGCTATTAATTATTTGAAACGGCAACCATTGAGCAAAACGAATTTGATTTGAATGATTTGAAATTTGTAATGTATATTTAAAAAACAACGTTATTACTACTTTCTTGACATGTTAGAGTGGGTCACCCAAACAGCCACACCCTGCTTCCCTCTCTCTCTCTTTACCTGCCCCCCCCCCCTCTTCTGCCCTCTCCACAATCTCTCCCTGTCTCCCTCCACTCTCCCCTGTAATTCCCCTTTCTCCCCCCTCTCTCTTCCCTTTCTCTCATCCACCGCCGCTCCCTCCATCCCATGCCTATTATCTTTATTGAGGCGTTTCGACCATGGACCTCCATACTGCAATAATGCAATCAGAGGGGCCGATTGTGGGGCTAAAGTGCGTGTGAAAGTGATAGATATTGTGCTCACAAACAATCTGTCACTTTATCACAGACAACTCGTGCTTTAATGCATAAGCCATTGGTGAGCAAAGGTAGCGACTGCCAACAAGCCCTGTTAAAAGTGGTGAGACAGGGGTGAGGTGCCCATGCCAGGGCTGGCTGGATGGGGGGAGATGTAGACAGGGGGAGGGGTACTGGGGGTGATACACATTGGTGGTGAATGGGGATAGTTACTCCCATATTTCTCCATTTTGGTTCCGTGGTTGCCAGTAGCGATGCGTGGGTAAAATCACCTGGGAAGCCAAGCCACAAAAATAGAAACCTATTACAACCAAAGTGTTGTGAAAAGTGCGTTGTTTGCTCTATAACCTGTTAGTTCATGTGCCTTGCGATCATGTTATATAGGCCTAAGGCCGAGACAATAAGAAGACAGAGTGGCAGAATACATTCAACCACACATTTGTTTCATAACAAAACCAGAGAGTGACCTCTGTCTGGTGAAGCCCACAAAGCATATTGCACATAACAAACAGTTCGATCAAGCAAGTTAATGTTTCCAACATTTTCACACTACTTAATAAACAACTATTGATTTAGAACCATGAAGAGTTACAGCAAGTCACAAAGAAAACAGGAGCTGCCTCCACTATTCCAGCACCATTTAAACTTTCAGAATCACTGTTATAATCGTTGACCAGTACGGAGAACTAAGTAAAACTACAAGTCCAAATCTCTATCTCCATCCATGGCTAATTTAGGAAAGGACCAATTTTAGCTAGCCAGCTTGCCACCGGAGGATAACAACATAACAAGATGCAACAATTCATGTTGTTTCTGTCAATGATGAATGACTCTCGAAGTGATGTGATTGGAGTGAAGCCAAATCCAAACTGGCTTCCCTTGACACTTTTTTTTGGTGTACCAGGACCAATCACAGTTGAGCTCAATCCATTTAGCTCAATGCTGATTGGTTATTATTTAAAAAAATATATAAAAAATATCAAGGGAGGCTAAATGCTCGCTGGCTTCCCTTCGATTCAATACGACAGGCGGCAACAATGTCATACTATTTTTGACCAGACAGCATCAGATAGATGGGCTACACATACAGAGACAGAGAGGCGCTGTTTCACCCACTCAGATGCTTTCTCCAGTGAGATATATTCAGCCTCTTGTGAATTGAAGGAAAATTACAAAAACACAGAGAGACAAAAGATACATTACCATATGTTTTTTTTTCTTTCATTTTTCTTGGTACATTTTTGGGGGAAGCCTATCTTCCCTTGGCATCCACGAATACACGTCACTGGTGGTTGTCAAGGCGCTGTGAGGTCGCCTAGGCAGAGAGCTCCTGTAGGCAACATTTGTAAATATTATATCGCTTTAATGGTTTTAAAATAGCATTTTTTTTCTATTAACTTTATTTGTTTTTTTATAACTTTAGGGTTGATGTAAAAAATAATGAGCTGGTAACCCATGGAGATGCAGGACTGGTGATGGCAGGACTGTTTATGTGGCTATTTGAATGATGAAACAACACAGCATAAGCTTTTAATTCCACCTGCCCCAGAGCCTGAAAGACAGAGGTGTAAAGTACTTTTAAGTATAACATAAGTCGTTTTTTGGGGGGTATCTGTACTTTACTTTACTATTTAAATTTTTGACAACTTTTACTATAACTTCACTACATTCATAAAGAAAATATTTTACTTTTTACTCCATACATTTTCCCTGACAAGTAAAATAACTTGTTACATTTTGAATGCTTAGCAGGACTGTAACGGCATTCTTATACATACATAGGAGTAGCGTGAAGGATCGGAGGACCAATGTGCAGCGTGGTAAGTGTCCATAATGTTTATTTAAAGACATAAACTGAACACTACAAAACAATAAACGTGAAACGAACGAAACCGAAACAGTACCGTGCGGCAACAAACACTCACACAGAAACAAACACCCACAAACCAACAGTGAAACCCAGGCTACCGAAGTATGATTCTCAATCAGAGACAACTAACGACACCTGCCTCTGATTGAGAACCATACAAGGCCGAAACAGAAACTAAACATAGAAAAACAAACATAGACTGCCCACCCCAACTCACACCCTGACCATACTAAATAAAGACAAAACAAAGGAAATAAAGGTCAGAACATGACAAGGACAGTAAGTTGGTTAAATTCACACAATTATCAAGAGAACACGTGGTCATCCCTATTGCCTCTGATCTGGCGGACTCACTAAACACAAATGCATCTTTTGTAAATAATGTCTGAGTATTGGAGTGTGCCCCTGGCGATCCGTACATTTTAAAAACAAGAAAATAGTGCTGTCTGCTTTGCTTAATATAAGAAACTTAAAATTATTTATACTTTTACTTTTGATACTTAACCCTTGTGTTGTCTTAAGGGTAAAACATGACCCACCACTATGTTTAACAGCAGAGAAAACCCCCTAAATTATATTTATTCAACTTGAAATTTGATGACTTTTCCTAGAGTGACCCCAACATTAGAAAAAGTGAAACATCGCCTTTGTTCATATTTCCTTGAAAGCTGTACACCACCAGGTACAAAGATTGTCTTAGGGTCATTTTTGACCCGGCAGTTATAAAATAATTTTTACACACACACACACACACACACACACACACACACACACACACACACACACACACACACACACACACACACACACACACACACACACACACACACACACACACACACACACACACACACACACACACACACACACACACACACACACACACACACACACACACACACATAATGAGAACATGTGTGCTACTGATGGAACTCAGGCAAAACGGCAGCATCTCCCCTCCACGACCCAACATATGACTCAAGTTCACAGACAAAATAAAAACTATTTCAGTCAAAATAAACATTTATTGAAAGCATTGCTTATTAATGAGGAATGCAGTCAGATGCTATAAATGTGGTGCAGATGACAGTCCCCACAGTTCTCTCTCTGCTGAAGCCATGAGTGCACATTTCAGTGCCCAACAGGTCGTATATATGATTTTTTCAGATGTTCAGGAGGAACAAAGGAACAATGATTTAGAAGAGGAGGAGGTATCTGAAGAAGAAGATGGGGAAGAATACAACCCAGAGCACGATGCATCGTCTTCAGATGAAGAAGAAATCCCCAAGCTGAAAGAGAGACATTTGTCAAAGAACAGCAAAATAACTTGGTCCTTGTCACCATATGACAGCCAGGGCAAGATGGCAGCACAACATGTCATAAGGATGAGCCCCAGGGCCCACAAGACATGCAGTCAACATGTCATAAGGATGAACCCCAGGGCCCACAAGACATGCAGTCAACATGTCATAAGGATGACCCCACGGCCCACAAGACATGCAGTTGCCCAGGACATCTCCTCAACATTCTACATGTTCATCACAACAGTCATCGAAAAAAGTCATCCTAGAGATGACAAATTTGGAGGGTTTCCGTAAATATGGAGACAACTGGAAAATAATGGATGAGATTGACCTGCGTGCCTACATATGGCTGATAATCTTAGCGGGTGTGTATAGGTCCCAAGGCGAGGCTACATGTAGTCTCTGGGATGCAGAGAGTGGAAGGGCGATTTTCCGTGCCATGATGCCACTGAAAGCCTTTCACACTTTCTCAAGGCTATGATTTGATAACCTTAAGTCAAGACCTGCAGGACGTGTGAGAGACAAACTGGCAGCGATAAGAGAGGTCTGGGAGAAGTGGGTGGAGCCATAAGAGATGTCTGGGAGAAGTGGGTAGAGCCATAAGAGAGGTCTGGGAGAAGTGGGTGGAGCCATAAGAAAGATCTGGGAGAAGTGGGTGGAGTCATAAGAGAGGTCTGGGAGAAGTGGGTGGAGCCATAAGAGAGGTCTGGGAGAAGTGGGTGGAGCCACAAGAGAGGTCTGGGAGAAGAGGTGGAGCGTCTGCCATACCTTTACAACCCTGGGCCTGAAGTAAAGGTAGATGAGCAACTGGTTCCATTCAGAGGTAAGTTTTTATTTTCATATCTGTAATGTAAGTGATTTTCAATGTTAATTTTATTATGCATTGCTGTAATATCATTGATTTATGTGATGATTTCTGTGACACTGACACTAATTGCTGATAGTAATCTCTTTTGCCAAAAGGTTGCTGTCCTTTCCAGCAGTATTTGCCCAGCAAGCTAGCAAAGTATGGCATCAAGATATGGGTGGCCTGTGACGCACAATCCAGCTATGCTTGGAAGATGCAAGTCTACACAGGGAAGCCGACCAGTGGAGGCCCAGAGAAGAACTAGAGGATGCGGGTTGTGCTTGATGTGACAGATGGACTGAGTGAGCACAATGTCAATTTCTTCACCTCTTATGAACTCAGCCAGCAGCTCCTGAAGAGGAAGCCAGGGTTGGCACAGTTTGAAAGAAAAAGCCTGAGCTTCCCTCTACACTCCTAGCAACAAGGGGGAGAGAGGCCTTCTCATCAAAGTTTGCCTTCACCCCCACCACCACTCTAGTTTCTTACCTCCCAAAGAGGAACAAGAATGTGGTCCTCCTGAGCACACTGCACAAAACAGCTGAGATCAGTGATCGTGAGGACAGGAAGCCAGTTATCATCCTGGACTACAACCACAACAGAGGAGGCATGGACAACCTGAACAAGGGGATTGGAACTTACAGCTGCATGAGGATGACTGCCCGCTGACCATCTTCCATAACATCATTGATGTGTCCTCATACAATGCCTTCATGATATGGAACAAGATCAACCCTACCTGGATGTCTGATAAGCAGAACAAGAGGAGGGTGTTCCTGGAGCAGCTGGGAAAGGCACTTGTAACACCACACATTCAAAGACGGAAGCATCTCCCCTGCTCAGCAGCCTCTGCAGCGCTTGTGAAAGCTGTTCAGGGGGGCTGAATCTTGTCCTGATCCACTTGAGGCTGCAGCTGGGTCAGGCAAGAGGAGGAGATGCCAATTCTGCCACCCAAAGAAGGACTGCAAAACAAATACTATTTGCCGCACATGTGAGAAATACATACAAGTCCATGCACACACACACTTGCATACTGTCCTATATGTGCTTAGAGTTGATTGATTTATGTTCTTCACATTTTTATTTTGTATCTATTATCTTATTTTATTCTTATTTATTGGTGCTGTTTATACACCGTTTGGCTGGGGGCAATGGTTAAGAAAATGGGAGAAGACTAGTATTTTGGGGTTGAATTCCTCATCGTACAGTATATAAGAATATATCACTATGTTGCCAAGAATGTGCAAGACTGATGTTGTTTCATTTCAATAAAATGCATTCAAAACTACTTTCTGCACATTTTTGCTACTTTCTTAGGCTATACAAGTTCTATCACTAGCAAAAAAAGTGAATGTGTACACCTATGAAGTACCTATAGCAATAATAATCATAATAATAAACCTATACTTTAGTAAAGAAAACAATTATGACGGGTGTGTTGTACTAAAAACGCGCGGTGTCCACTGATTAAATGCAGTCTTTCTGCGTTGTGTAGAGGGAAAACCCAGATATTCACAAAGTTTGTGATGAATGACAGGTTGTTTCTTCATGCTAAATATATTTGGGGTTTAAAATTCAATTAAGCTGCTTTATTTTAGGGGTTTAGTGAAGGCAAGTCATTTTTGTCCCTTAGGAGTATACAGAATGTTAAGACTACAAAAGACTTAAGTATATTTTAACAATTGCATTTACATTTCATACTTAAGTATATTTAAAACCAAATAGTTTTAGACTTTTACTCAAGTATTTTACCGGGTGACTTTCACTTTTACTTGAGTAACTTTCTATTAAGGTATCTATACTTCTACTCAAGTATGACAATTGGGTACTTTTTCCATCACTACTGAAAGCATAGGCACAGGAAGTAGGGGTGGTGAGGGTATTTAGGCACCCCCTGATAAATCAAAATTAAAAAGTAATCATTAAAAATATATTTTTTATATAAATGACTTAATTAGGCATGACTATTACTCTATTATTAGTGTATTATTATATTATTACTGTATTAGTGGCTAAAAATAATATATATATTTTTTCATGTTTGTTTTTTACAGCAACGTTGAGATTATGTTTGAATGAAAAGTGCCATATTAAATATATCCATTATTATTATACAGTATCGTAATATAAAGCTCTGAGAAGTTGAGAAAAGTGCGGTGTGTGTTATCATTGGGAGTGCAGTAGGACCTGTACTTCCTTGGCTGCTAGGAGCAAGGGAGCCAAGGCTCGGAGAAAGAGAGAGAGAGGGGGGATCAAAGCAGGGTCTGAAAGAATGGAGGGAGAGAAGAACAGAGATCCTGCAAGCATAGAAAACAGCCAGGGAGGAGAGGAGAGAGAGGAGAAGAGAAGGTGAGGAAAGCGCTGAGGAACACACACACACGAACAGCGAAGAGCTGAGGGCCTGAAGGGGCCAGGGAGCAGGGAAAACGTTAAGCAGGGATTCACACTCAGCGTGTCATATGGCTGGCTAAGAGAAAGAGGAGGTTTAGTTGAAAGCCCTGTGCGCATGCAGGACTGTGTGGACTAGGCCCTCTCCTGCAGGACTGTGGAGACTAGACTCTCCCCTGCAGGACTGTCTAGACTAGACCCTCCCCTGCAGGACTGTGGAGACTAGACTCTCCCCTGCAGGACTGTGTAGATTGGACCCTCTTCTGCAGGACTGTCTAGACTAGACCCTCTCCTGCAGAACTGTGTAGACTGGACCCTCTCCTGCACAAATGTGTAGACTAGACCCTCTCCTGCACAAATGTGTAGACTGGACCCTCTCCTGCAGGACTGTGTAGACTGGACCCTCTCCTGCAGGACTGTGTAGACTGGACCCTCTCCTGCAGGACTGTGTAGACTGGACCCTCTCCTGCAGGACTGTGTTGATTAGACCCTCTCCTGCAGGACTGTGTAGACTGGACCCTCTCCTGCAGGACTGTGTAGACTGGACCCTCTCCTGCAGGACTGTGTTGATTAGACCCTCTCCTGCAGGACTGTGTAGACTGGACCCTCTCCTGCAGGACTGTGTTGATTAGACCCTCTCCTGCAGGGCTGTGTAGACTGGACCCTCTCCTGCAGGACTGTGTAGACTGGACCCTCTCCTGCAGAACTGTGTAGACTGGACCCTCTCCTGCAGGGCTGTGTAGACTGGACCCTCTCCTGCAGGGCTGTGTAGACTGGACCCTCTCCTGCAGGGCTGTGTAGACTGGACCCTCTCCTGCAGGGCTGTGTAGACTGAACCCTCTCCTGCAGGACTGTGTAGACTGGACCCTCTCCTGCAGGACTGTGTTGATTAGACCCTCTCCTGCAGGGCTGTGTAGACTGGACCCTCTCCTGCAGGACTGTGTAGACTGGACCCTCTCCTGCAGAACTGTGTAGACTGGACCCTCTCCTGCAGGGCTGTGTAGACTGGACCCTCTCCTGCAGGGCTGTGTAGACTGGACCCTCTCCTGCAGGGCTGTGTAGACTGGACCCTCTCCTGCAGGGCTGTGTAGACTGGACCCTCTCCTGCAGGGCTGTGTAGACTGGACCCTCTCCTGCAGGGCTGTCTAGACTAGTCTGCTGCTCTCTCTCTCTCTGATGCTGGGGAGCTCACTCACGGAAGCCAGGATAGGGTCCAGGAGAGGGGTAGGGTTAAATGAGGAGGACACAGTTGTACAACTGACTCGGTATCCTCTTTCTTCCTTCAGGGGTCTCTACCCCCCTTTCCACCCCCTTTCCACCCCCCTCCCTCTCTCTCCCTTCTTCCCTCCTTCCCCCATTCACTAATGCCTCTCTGAGCAGGGGCCTGTATTTGCATGTGAGGGGGAGGCTGCAGAGAATAGAGGTCAAAGTGAGTAAAACAGTGTGTGTGTGTGTGTGTGTGTGTGTGTGTGTGTGTGTGTGTGTGTGTGTGTGTGTGTGTGTGTGTGTGTGTGTGTGTGTGTGTGTGTGTGTGTGTGTGTGTGTGTGTGTGTTGATGTTTGGGAGAGGCTCTGGTGAGTTGGGCCAGTTGAGGGTTTGCTCCGCTCTGTTCGCCCGCCTGTTCGTCTGCCTATAGGGCCTGGGGCTTGGGATCACTAAGCAACACTGGTATGGAACCAATTGCAAATGTGGAGTAATCAGGATGACTGTTATCTGTCCTGATACAAGTCATCTATTACAGTATATCATCAGCAGCGTCAGATGTTGAAATGGACGTCGTGTTAGATACGCAGTATAAAAACAAAGACAAAAAGATGCACACTCCACATATGCTCCCAACAAATTGCTGGGTCAACCAATGTTTCAGCACACAGTGCTTTCCTTAGATATACAGTACCATAAATGTATTGAGCTGGACTCAGGGATTGAACCACGATGGCCGGTAGATGATTGTACATGTGCATAGAGCTGGGACTGATACCCATCCAACCAGCGCTGCAGTATTTCTGCACCAGTTTTATTCAATTGGTATCTGTTTCGCTTTAGGGGATCAAGTTGGTCCTTTACTACCAATGGTCTCCTTAAAGATGGATCAAAATTAACAAATTCAGCATAGGAATAGGAATAGCTAGCCAGCCATTTGTCGTCCTTAACGTAGGAGACACTGCTAGCTAGCCAACAGCTAGCCAACGTCTACCGAATAGAACTCAACAACCCGGTCGCATTCCGCTTCGCTCCACAGGTAGTATCACATTTTCATTTCATTACAGCACAACGGTTTGATTTGTTTGATCGTAGCTAGCTACATAGCTAGCTACATAGCCATCTTTGTATCAAAGATAATTGTGTAGTCTAGAGCGATTTTCTAGGTTAGCTAGCCAGCTATTGTCATTCTTTTAACGCAACGTAACGTAATCAACACTGCTAGCTAGCCAGCTAGCCCCCGAATAGCAGCACTGTAGAAACTATTACACTCAACGGAACGACTTGATTAGTGTAGTGTCAACAACACAGCCACTGCCAGCTAGCCTACTTCAGCAGTACTGTATCATTTTAATCATTTTAGTCAATAAGATTCAAATCAAATCAAATCAAATTTATTTATATAGCCCTTCGTACATCAGCTGATATCTCAAAGTGCTGTACAGAAACCCAGCCTAAAACCCCAAACAGCAAACAATGCAGGTGTAAAAGCACGGTGGCTAGGAAAAACTCCCTAGAAAGGCCAAAACCTAGGAAGAAACCTAGAGAGGAACCGGGCTATGTGGGGTGGCCAGTCCTCTTCTGGCTGTGCCGGGTAGAGATTATAACAGAACATGACCAAGATGTTCAAATGTTCATAAATGACCAGCATGGTCGAATAATAATAAGGCAGAACAGTTGAAACTGGAGCAGCAGCACAGTCAGGTGGACTGGGGACAGCAAGGAGCCATCATGTCAGGTAGTCCTGGGGCACGGTCCTAGGGCTCAGGTCCTCCGAGAGAGAGAAAGAAAGAGAGAATTAGAGAGAGCATATGTGGGGTGGCCAGTCCTCTTCTGGCTGTGCCGGGTGGAGATTATAACAGAACGTGGCCAAGATGTTCAAATGTTCATAAATGACCAGCATGGTTGAATAATAGTAAGGCAGAACAGTTGAAACTGGAGCAGCAGCATGGCCAGGTGGACTGGGGACAGCAAGGAGTCATCATGTCAGGTAGTCCTGGGACATGGTCCTAGGGCCCAGGCCAGTTGAAACTGGAGCAGCAGCATGGCCAGGTGGACTGGGGACAGCAAGGAGTCATCATGTCAGGTAGTCCTGGGGCATGGTCCTAGGGCTCAGGTCCTCCGAGAGAGAGAGAAAGAAAGAGAGAAGGAGAGAATTAGAGAACGCACACTTAGATTCACACAGGACACCGAATAGGACAGGAGAAGTACTCCAGATATAACAAACTGACCCTAGCCCCCCGACACATAAACTACTGCAGCATAAATACTGGAGGCTGAGACAGGAGGGGTCAGGAGACACTGTGGCCCCATCCGAGGACACCCCCGGACAGGGCCAAACAGGAAGGATATAACCCCACCCACTTTGCCAAAGCACAGCCCCCACACCACTAGAGGGATATCTTCAACCACCAACTTACCATCCTGAGACAAGGCCGAGTATAGCCCACAAAGATCTCCGCCACGGTACAACCCAAGATTCTTGCTACGTAAGCTTAACTTTCTGAACATTCGAGACGTGTAGTCCACTTGTCATTCCAATCCCCTTGCATTAGCGTAGCCTCTTCTGTAGCCTGTCAACTATGTGTCTGTCTATCCCTGTTCTCTCCTCTCTGCACAGACCATACAAACGCTCCACACCGCGTGGCCGCGGCCACCCTAATCTGGTGGTCCCAGCGCGCACGACCCACATGGAGTTCCAGGTCTCCGGTAGCCTCTGGAACTGCCAATCTGCGGCCAACAAGGCAGAGTTCATCTCAGCCTATGCCTCCCTCCAGTCCCTCGACTTCGTGGCACTGACGGAAACATGGATCACCACAGATAACACTGCTACTCCTACTGCTCTCTCTTCGTCCGCCCACGTGTTCTCGCACACCCCGAGAGCTTCTGGTCAGCGGGGTGGTGGCACCGGGATCCTCATCTCTCCCAAGTGGTCATTCTCTCTTTCTCCCCTTACCCATCTGTCTATCGCCTCCTTTGAATTCCATGCTGTCACAGTTACCAGCCCTTTCAAGCTTAACATCCTTATCATTTATCGCCCTCCAGGTCCCCTCGGAGAGTTCATCAATGAGCTTGATGCCTTGATAAGCTCCTTTCCTGAGGACGGCTCACCTCTCACAGTTCTGGGCGACTTTAACCTCCCCACGTCTACCTTTGACTCATTCCTCTCTGCCTCCTTCTTTCCACTCCTCTCCTCTTTTGACCTCACCCTCTCACCTTCCCCCCTACTCACAAGGCAGGCAATACGCTCGACCTCATCTTTACTAGATGCTGTTCTTCCACTAACCTCATTGCAACTCCCCTCCAAGTCTCCGACCACTACCTTGTATCCTTTTCCCTCTCGCTCTCATCCAACACTTCCCACACTGCCCCTACTCGGATGGTATCGCGCCGTCCCAACCTTCGCTCTCTCTCCCCGCTACTCTCTCCTCTTCCATCCTATCATCTCTTCCCTCTGCTCAAACCTTCTCCAACCTATCTCCTGATTCTGCCTCCTCAACCCTCTTCTCCTCCCTTTCTGCATCCTTTGACTCTCTATGTCCCCTATCCTCCAGGCCGGCTCGGTCCTCCCCTCCCGCTCCGTTGCTCGACGACTCATTGCGAGCTCACAGAACAGGGCTCCGGGCAGCCGAGCGGAAATGGAGGAAAACTCGCCTCCCTGCGGACCTGGCATCCTTTCACTCCCTCCTCTCTACATTTTCCTCCTCTGTCTCTGCTGCTAAAGCCACTTTCTACCACTCTAAATTCCAAGCCTGCCTCTAACCCTAGGAAGCTCTTTGCCACCTTCTCCTCCCTCCTGAATTCTCCTCCCCCTCCCCCCCTCCTCCCTCTCTGCAGATGACTTCGTCAACCATTTTGAAAAGAAGGTCGACGACATCCAATCCTCGTTTGCTAAGTCAAACGACACCGCTGGTTCTGCTCACACTGCCCTACCCTGTGCTCTGACCTCTTTCTCCCCTCTCTCTCCAGATGAAATCTCGCGTCTTGTGACGGCCGGCCGCCCAACAACCTGCCCGCTTGACCCTATCCCCTCCTCTCTTCTCCAGACCATTTCCGGAGACCTTCTCCCTTACCTCACCTCGCTCATCAACTCATCCCTGACCGCTGGCTACGTCCCTTCCGTCTTCAAGAGAGCGAGAGTTGCACCCCTTCTGAAAAAACCTACACTCGATCCCTCCGATGTCAACAACTACAGACCAGTATCCCTTCTTTCTTTTCTCTCCAAAACTCTTGAACGTGCCGTCCTTGGCCAGCTCTCCCGCTATCTCTCTCAGAATGACCTTCTTGATCCAAATCAGTCAGGTTTCAAGACTAGTCATTCAACTGAGACTGCTCTTCTCTGTATCACGGAGGCGCTCCGCACTGCTAAAGCTAACTCTCTCTCCTCTGCTCTCATCCTTCTAGACCTATCGGCTGCCTTCGATACTGTGAACCATCAGATCCTCCTCTCCACCCTCTCCGAGTTGGGCATCTCCGGCGCGGCCCACGCTTGGATTGCGTCCTACCTGACAGGTCGCTCCTACCAGGTGGCGTGGCGAGAATCTGTCTCCTCACCACGCGCTCTCACCACTGGTGTCCCCCAGGGCTCTGTTCTAGGCCCTCTCCTATTCTCGCTATACACCAAGTCACTCGGCTCTGTCATAACCTCACATGGTCTCTCCTATCATTGCTATGCAGACGACACACAATTAATCTTCTCCTTTCCCCCTTCTGATGACCAGGTGGCGAATCGCATCTCTGCATGTCTGGCAGACATATCAGTGTGGATGACGGATCACCACCTCAAGCTGAACCTCGGCAAGACGGAGCTGCTCTTCCTCCCGGGAAGGACTGCCCGTTCCATGATCTCGCCATCACGGTTGACAACTCCATTGTGTCCTCCTCCCAGAGCGCTAAGAACCTTGGCGTGATCCTGGACAACACCCTGTCGTTCTCAACTAACATCAAGGCGGTGGCCCGTTCCTGTAGGTTCATGCTCTACAACATCCGCAGAGTACGACCCTGCCTCACACAGGAAGCGGCGCAGGTCCTAATCCAGGCACTTGTCATCTCCCGTCTGGATTACTGCAACTCGCTGTTGGCTGGGCTCCCTGCCTGTGCCATTAAACCCCTACAACTCATCCAGAACGCCGCAGCCCGTCTGGTGTTCAACCTTCCCAAGTTCTCTCACGTCACCCCGCTCCTCCGCTCTCTCCACTGGCTTCCAGTTGAAGCTCGCATCCGCTACAAGACCATGGTGCTTGCCTACGGAGCTGTGAGGGGAACGGCACCTCAGTACCTCCAGGCTCTGATCAGGCCCTACACCCAAACAAGGGCACTGCGTTCATCCACCTCTGGCCTGCTCGCCTCCCTACCACTGAGGAAGTACAGTTCCCGCTCAGCCCAGTCAAAACTGTTCGCTGCTCTGGCCCCCCAATGGTGGAACAAACTCCCTCACGACGCCAGGACAGCGGAGTCAATCACCACCTTCCGGAGACACCTGAAACCCCACCTCTTTAAGGAATACCTAGGATAGGATAAAGTAATCCTTCTCACCCCCCCCCCCTTAAAAGATTTAGATGCACTATTGTAAAGTGGCTGTTCCACTGCATGTCATAAGGTGAATGCACCAATTTGTAAGTCGCTCTGGATAAGAGCGTCTGCTAAATGACTTAAATGTAAATGTAAATGTAAGACTGGTTCTTCCCCATGTGTCCCAAATGACACACTATTCCCTATGGGACTTTGGTCGAAAGTAGTGCACTAGATAGGGAATAGGGTACCATTTTGGAATTGGGACATGGCCCAAGCTTCTCTTTCATTATTCTAGTGCTCTACGACAGTATACCCATTACATCATCTGCAGCTCGATACCTTGACAAACTTCACGTGAGAAACTATTTACCGGAGTGTCACAGCAGACGTGTGGCTTGTTTATGGTGAGAGGAGCAATCTAGCTGGCGCATTTGAATCACAGGTGAATAAACCCTGTAAGTTTCCTCCTAGAGAGGCCCCCTTTGTTGACGGTAGATAAGACGAGAGCCTTTGAAGAGCACGGGCGGCTCATTCAGCTGACTGGCATAATGCCGTGGCAACCATTATCCCTAATAGAGGTTGGGTGTAGTGTAAACACACACACACTATAGAGTATTGATGAGGATCTGCCCAATCTATCTCATTCAGCTGACAGGCTTAATGCCGTGGCAATCATTATCCCTAATAGAGGTTGGGTGTAGTGTAAACACACACACTATAGAGTATTGATGCGGATCTGCCCAATCTATCTCATTCAGCTGACAGGCATAAAGCTGTGGCAATCATTATCCCTAATAGAGGTTGGGTGTAGTGTAAACTCACACACACTATAGAGTATTGATGAGGATCTGCCCAATCTGCCCAATTCAGCCCCATTCAGCCCCTGTGGTCGGTCCGCTCATATCAACAACATCAGCACCTTTATAGCCCAGATAAAACTTGTTGAGGATTTGCATGAAGGCTAAATAATATGTGGAGGGTGTTTTGTGTGTGTGTGTGGGGGGGGCATCTGTCATGGGGGAGAGTGGTGGAGGGGTAGAGACTCATGAGGAGCAGATGAAATGTTATGACTGTTGAGTTTTAGTATTTTTCTTGGTAAAGTCACACGTTGTATTTCATTTCTGGATACTGACAATGATCTCTCTTGGGACGGGGGTAAGTGTGTAGGGGTAAGTTTGTGGAGGAGGGCAAGAACGGCCTGTTTTTCCTCATGGAAGATATTCTCTGATCGCTACTTTTGAATGTGTTCTCCTATTATAAGCAGCTATAAAGTAGTTGTACTATTGCATCCTTATAATCAAAGTCAGTTCAGAGGTCCAGCGATGCCCTATCAGCCTTCAGCCTATCAGCCTATCAGTCTATCAGCCTATCAGTCTATCAGCCTATCAGCCTTCAGTCTATCAGCCTATCAGCCTATCAGTCTATCAGCCTTTCAGTCTATCAACCTATCAGTCTATCAGCCTATCAGTCTATCAGCCTATCAGCCTATCAGTCTATCAGCCTATCAGTCTATCAGCCTATCAGCACACCGTATTTCTATAGGGCACTTTCTCACCTAACCACATGGCTTCCTAAACCATAGTAGGACTGACCAGATCAGACCAGACAGAGTGAGCTCTCTCCTTCCCTGGAGGAAGCCTGGTAGGAGGACCTGTCTTTCTCCGTTACCCTCCTCTCCTACCTGGGCCAAGGCCAACCTTATCAGACAGGGCCTCAGGATTACACTCCAGAGCATTAGCCCCCCATCCCTCCATCCAGCCTTCTATCCAGCAGCCCTCCATCCCCCCACCCCTCAGTCCTCCAGCCCTCCTCCTGATCACTACCACCTCAGCACAGGAATGTTTTTATTCAGTTTGTTTGTGCCCGCCTTTAAAGGCTCCCCGGCTCCTCCACGTTAATGGGTTTTCAACACGCGGTGCGGAGATGCCAAATGGATAGCACTTATTTTCCCTGCATCCTAGATGGCACCCTATATAGTGCAGTCATTTTTACCTCAGTCCTAATGGGCTCTGGTCATAATTAGTTCACTATACAGGTAATAAGGTGCCTTTGTGTTGCTTCCGTTAGAAAAATGAATTATTGTTTATTTCTATTTGTTATGGGGTCCAGCAACAATTAAGCAGTAATATACAATATAATAAAAGTTTTAAACATTAAAATACATTTTACTACAGATTTCACAATACATTAAGTGTGTTTCCTCCATCCACTACAACACACAATCCAGGTGTATATACAGTTGAAGCCAGAAGTTTACATACACCTTAGCCAAATACATTTAACTTCACTAGGGTAGGGGGCAGCATTCGGAATTTTGGATGAAAAGTGTGCCCAAATTAAACTGCCTGCTACTTAGGCCCAAAAGCTAGGACATGCATATGATTGGTAGATTTGGATTGATATCACTCTAAAGTTTCCAAAACTGTTAACATAATGTCTGTGAATATAACAGAACTGATATGGCAGGCGAAAACCTGAGGAAAATCCATCCAGGAAGTACTATCATTTTGAAAGGCTGTTTTTCCATTGAAAGCCTATCCACCATACAAAGACTTAGGACCCAGTTCACAATCTCTATGGCTTCTTTTACACGTGGCCAGTCTTTAGGCATTGTTTCAGGCTTTTACTCTGAGAAATGAGGGAGATACAGCACTTTCAATGAGTGGACAATGGACATTTCCAGACATGATTGGGAGCGCGCATTTATTGTTTCTCCTTTTCTATTGACAAAGCTTTTGTCCGGTTGAAATATTATTGATTATTTATGACAAAAACAACCTGAGGACTGATTTTAAACATCGTTTGACATGTTTATACAAACTTTTAATGTACTTTTTTGACTTTTCGTCTGGATGTTGAGAGCACGCTTTGTGCCTTAGGATTACTGAACTAAATGCACCAAAAAAACTGAGTTTTTTGGACATAAAGAGGGACATTATCGAACAAAACAAACCTTTATTGTCTAACATGGAGACCTGGGAGTGCCACCAGATGAAGATCATCAAAGGTAAGTGATTCATTTTAACGCTATTTCTGACTTTTGTGACACCTCTCCTTGGTTGGAAAATGGCTGTATGGTTTTCTGTAGCAAGGCACTGACCTAACATAATCACATGGTGTGCTTTTGCCATAAAGCCTTTTTTGAATCTGTCAGAGCGGCTGGATTAACAAGACGTTTATCTTTAATCCTATGTATAAAACTTGTATTTTTTATTAATGTTTATGATGAGTATTTCTGTAATTTGACGTGGCTCTCTGAAATTTCACTGGATGTTTGTTTGAGACAATGATTACTGTAGATAACGCGCCAATTTCAACTGAGGTTTTTGGACATAAAGATTAACTTTATCGAACAAAACACACATTTATTGTGTAAAATGAAATCCTGGGAGTGCCATCTGATGAAGATCTTCAAAGGTTAGTGATTAATTTAATCGCTATTTCTGACTTTTGTGAGCCTTCTCCTTGGCTGGAAAATGGCTGTATGGTTTTCTGTGATGAGGCGCTGACCTAACATAATCGCATGGTGTGCTTTCGCCGTAAAGCCCTTTTGAAATCGGACACTGTGGTTGGATTTACAAGAAGGTTATCTTTAAAATGGTGTATAATACTCTTATGTTTGAGGAATTTTAATTATGGGATTTCTGTTGTTTAGAATTTGCAATTTCACTGGCTTTTGTTGAGGTGGGACGCTACCGTCCCACTGGTACCAGAGAAGTTAAACTCCGTTTTTCACAATTCCTGACATTTAATCCTAGTAAAAATGCCCTGTTTTAGGTCAGTTAGGAACACCACTTTATTTTAAGATTGTGAAATGTCAGAATAATAGTAGAGAGAATGATTTATTTCAGCTCTTATTTCTTTCACCACATTCCCAGTGGGTCAGAAGTTTACATACACTCAATTAGTATTTGGTAAAATTGCCTTTAAATTGTTTAACTTAGGTCAAACGTTTCGGGTAGCCTTCCACAAGCTTCCCACAATAGGTTGGGGGAAATTTGGCCCATTCCTCCTGACAGAGCTGGTGTAACTGAGTCAGGTTTGTTGGCCTCCTTGCTCGCACACGCCTTTTCTAGTTCTGCCCACACATTTTCTATAGGATTGAGGTCAGGGCTTTGGGATGTTCAGTCTAATACCTTGACTTTGTTGTCCTGAAGCCATTTTGACACAACTTTGAAATTATGCTTGGGGTCATTGTCCATTTGGAAGACCCAAGCTTTAACTTCCTGACTGATGTCTTGAGATGTTGCTTCAATATATCCACATAATTTCCTACCTCATGATGCCATCTATTTTGTGAAGTGCACCAGTCCCTCCTGCAGCAAAGCACCCCGACAATATGATGCTGACACCCCCGTGCTTCACAGTTGGGATGGTGTTCTTTGGCTTGCAAGCCTCCCCCTTTTCCCTCCAAACATAACGATGGTCATTATGGCCAAACATGTCTATTTTTGTTTCATCAAACCAGAGGACATTTCTCCAAAATATACGATCTTTGTCCCCATGTGGAGTTGCAAACCGTAGTCTAGCTTTTTATGGCGGTTTTGGAGCAGTAGCTTCTTCCTTGCTGAGCAGTCTTTCAGGTTATGTCAATATATGACTGATATTACTGTGGATATAGATGCTTTTGTACCTGTATCCTCCAGCATCTCCACAAGGTCTGCTGTTGTTCTGGGATTGATTTGCACTTTTCATACCAAAGTACGTTCATCTCTAGGAGACAGAACAGGTCTCCTTCCTGAGCGGTAAGATGGCTGTGTGATCCCATGGTGTTTATACTTGTGTACTATTGTTTGTACAGATGAAAGTGGTACCTTCAGGCGTTTGGAAATTGCTCCAAAGGATGAAGAGATCTACAATTTTCTTTATCTGAGATCTTGGCTGATTTCTTTTGATTTTCCCATGATGTCAAGCAAAGAGGCACTGAGTTTGAAGGTGGGCCTTGAAATGCATCCACAGGTACACCTACAATTGACTCAAATTATATCAATTAGCCTATCAGAAGCTTCTAAATCCATGACATCATTATCTGGAATTTTCCAAGCTGTTTAAAGGCACAGTCAACTTAGTGTATGTAAACTTCTGACCCACTGGAATTGTGATACAGTGAATTTTAAGTGAAATAATCTGTCTGTAAACAGTTATTGGAAAAATCTATTGTGTCATGAACAAAGTAGATGTCCTAACCGACTTGCCAAAACTATAGTTTGTTAACAAGAAATTTGTGGAGTGGTTGAAAAGTGAGTTTTAATGACTCCAACCTCAGTGTATGTAAACTTCTGACTTCAACTGTACATAGTGTGTATGTTATGTGTGTTTGTATGTGTGTGTTTGTACCTGTGTGCTGTTCCATAAGGTGTATTTTCATCTGTTTTTGGAATCTTATTTTACTGCTTGCGTGAGGTACTTGATGTGGAATAGAGTTCCATGTAGTCATGGCTCTATGTAGTGCTGTGCGCCTCCCATAGCCTGTTTTGGACTTGGGGACTGTGACGAGACCTCTGGTGGCATGTCCTATGGGGTATGTATGGGTGTCCAAGCTGTGTGCTAGCTGTTTAAACAGACAGCTTAGTGCATTCAACATGTCAATACTTCTTACAAAAACAAGTAGTGATGAAATCATTCTCTCCTCTACTTTGAGCCATGAGAGTATGACATGCATATTATAAGTAGCGGAATGACTTTTTCTTCCCTCCAGGCCTGAAGGAACACACTTTCCTGTAGGCTTAGATTGAAAAGTTGGCAAATAGGAGTAACAATATAGTTCACTATCACCCTCAGTCATTTTCCATTCAAGTTGTCAAACCCAGATGGCTTGTCATTGTTGATAGACACCAATCATTTTTTCACCTCTTCCACAATGACAATGCTTGTCTTGGTCAGTTATATTTGGATGTGTAGGTTCGGCATTTGTTGCTGGCATGTCATGCCTAAATTTGCTCATCCTCCCAATTAAACAATAATTAAAGTAGTTGGCAATATCAGTGGATTTTGAGATGAATGAACCATCTGTTTCAATGAATGATGGAGCTGAGTTTCCCTTTTTCCCAAAATGTCATATAAGGTGCTCCAAAGCTTTTTACTATCATTCTTTATATAATTGATCTTTGTTTCATAGTAGTGGGGTATAATCAGGTGGAGTTCAAGGAATATGTTAAATAAGTGTGTAGATAAGTTTAACACAAAATGATAAAGTCATAAGAAAATATATAAGTGAGGCTATTCAAAAGGATGGAGAGAGACAATTTTGATTTTAATATATTAATATTGTTCTCTACTTTAACCTGACTCAAATATGGTTTGGCTCCATATTCAAGAGCGTAGCCATCTAATATGTTTTAGAGGAAAAGCTGCTTGCATTGTTGAATAGTTTGCAAGCTTCCTGGCTAGTCAGAGGCTACTGTGATACTGGTATTTCTGGTGAATTTGGAGCTGCAGGGCAAGAATGTCACGTTGACAGCCACAACGAAAGGTAAGGCAAGGATGTAATGTAAATTGAAATGTTTATGTATATATTTTCTTGTCTATTTGGCAGACACACCCCCTTAAAACGCCTTGGAGCACAGGTGTCAAAATCATTTCACCGGGGGCGGAGTGTCTGCTGGCTTTTCGCTCCTCTGCATACACAAGTCTGCAGCTTGTTAGCTAATTCTAATAGTGTTAGCAAGTCTTGATTGTGTACTGGCAGGGCTCCCTTAGAAAAGTGGAAATGGTCTCAATGGTATTCGCCTGCATAAATATAAACAATAAGACATGAATTGGAGCAGAGAGGGGAAACTATTCAATATCATATCATTTAAACAATGCAAATGAATCCTACACCAGGCCAGTAGATAGCCTAGGGTCCTGTTTGTTATGGATCAATTGAAAGTCATGCTTTCCTGTCACCCTCAAATTACAGGTAAGATAGTGAGCTGGTTAACCTTTCCGCGGTTCCTCCTGTTGTAATGTTTATGTTTTGGTCAGTTTGTCTCTCCTTTCCCAGAAACCCCAGGGGAGTTCCCATGGCATCACCATTTGGTCCTGAGAGGCTGTACTGCTGGATCCCCTTTCAGGTTTGACCCGTTCGTTCACCTCACACATAAAAAATATTATCCCTCTCTCTCTCTCACACATTCACGTGCACACACACACAGACGACCTCATCTCTACCACATTCTGCACCTGCCCCCGACAGAAGTCTCTCCCTCATGGCCATGGTACGGTAACTGCTTGGCCTCCGACCTCAAGGCACTACAGAGGGAAGTACGTATGGTCCAGTACATCACTGGGGCCAAGCTTCCTGCCATCCAGGACCTCTATACCAGGTGGTGTCAGACTCCTGCCACCATAGTCATATACTGTTCTCTCTGCTACCGCATGGCAAGCGGTACCGGAGCACCAAGTCTAGGTCCAAGAAGCTTCTCAACAGCTTCTACCCCCAAGCCATAAGACTCCATCTAATCAAATGGCGACCAAGACTATTTGCAATGTCCCCCTGTTCTCACATATTAGTGTTAGTTAGCACTGTAAATTAAAGGAATGAGTGGTTCTGTATGGATGTTTTCTTTAAGGAACAGAACTTTATGCATAGCTCGGCCTAGAGTATTACATTACATACATTTACAGTATGTGAGACAAATGCCAAATCGATTACTAATGGCCACTAGACCCTTCCCTGTTAGTTCTAGGGTAAATCAGAAAGATTTAGAGGCGTAAGAAATATGGCAGAAATTCCAGCTATAATCTAGCAAAGTGAAGCTATTACCATATGCTTCAATCTAGTACTATCAGGCTAACTTACCTTACTACTACTAGTACTATCAAACTACTTAACACTACCCATCTGATCCCTTTGTATCTACATGAAGGGCTAGGTGCTTGTTGCATGGAGATGGTTTGGAATGGAGCAACAGTGTTATGGGTTAGCGGCCAGGTCAGCGGTCAGCCAGCTATAGCGTGAGGTCAATGGTTCAGAGAGGGGGTTGAGGGTGGAACTAACAACAGGCCTGGTGCTTGGTGCAACTTATTGCTCTGGGGTGAAGTTTCCTAGGTACCGATCTAGGATCAGCTTCCTCTTCCCAATCCTAACCTTAACCATTAGTGGGAAAAATGCAAATCTGATCCAAGATGAGCGTTTAGGGGAAACTTCAACCTACACCCTCAGAACTGCTGATAAGAAGAGGACTGTTGTTATGTTATCTCCAAATCCTCATCAACCTGCCCTTGTCACGAACAGATTAGGGAGCTTTGATGGGGTGGAGGTGGACTGGTGGTGACCTATGTAGCGTTGATGGGGTGGAGGTGGACTGGTGGTGACCTATGGAGCGTTGATGGGGTGGAGATGGACTGGTGGTGACCTATGGAGCGTTGATGGGGTGGAAGTGGACTGGTGGTGACCTATGGAGCGTTGATGGGGTGGAGGTGGACTGGTGGTGACCTATGGAGCGTTGATGGGGTGGAGATGGACTGGTGGTGACCTATGGAGCGTTGATGGGGTGGAGGTGGACTGGTGGTGACCTATGTAGCGTTGATGGGGTGGAGATGGACTGGTGGTGACCTATGGAGCGTTGATGGGTTGGAGGTGGACTGGTGGTGACCTATGGAGCGTTGATGGGTTGGAGGTGGACTGGTGATGACCTATGGAGCGTTGATGGGGTGGAGGTGGACTGGTGGTGACCTATGGAGCGTTGATGGGTTGGAGGTGGACTGGTGGTGACCTATGGAGCGTTGATGGGTTGGAGGTGGACTGGTGGTGACCTATGGAGCGTTGATGGGTTGGAGGTGGACTGGTGGTGACCTATGGAGCGTTGATGGGGTGGAGGTGGACTGGTGGTGACCTATGGAGCGTTGATGGGGTGGAGATGGACTGGTGGTGACCTATGGAGCGTTGATGGGGTGGAGATGGACTGGTGGTGACCTATGGAGCGTTGATGGGGTGGAGATGGACTGGTGGTGACCTATGGAGCGTTGATGGGGTGGAGGTGGACTGGTGGTGACCTATGGAGCGTTGATGGGGTGGAGATGGACTGGTGGTGACCTATGGAGCGTTGATGGGTTGGAGGTGGACTGGTGGTGACCTATGGAGCGTTGATGGGGTGGAGGTGGACTGGTGGTGACCTATGGAGCGTTGATGGGGTGGAGGTGGACTGGTGGTGACCTATGGAGCGTTGATGGGTTGGAGGTGGACTGATGGTGACCTCTGGAGCATTGATGGGGTGGAGGTGGACTGGTGGTGACCTATGGAGCGTTGATGGGTTGGAGGTGGACTGGTGGTGACCTCTGGAGCGTTGATGGGGTGGAAGTGGACTGGTGGTGACCTCTGGAGCGTTGATGGGGTGGAGATGGACTGGTGGTGACCTATGGAGCATTGATGGGGTGGAGGTGGACTGGTGGTGACCTATGGAGCGTTGATGGGTTGGAGGTGGACTGGTGGTGACCTCTGGAGCGTTGATGGGGTGGAAGTGGACTGGTGGTGACCTCTGGAGCGTTGATGGGGTGGAGATGGACTGGTGGTGACCTATGGAGCGTTGATGGGGTGGAGGTGGACTGGTGGTGACCTATGGAGCGTTGATGGGGTGGAGGTGGACTGGTGGTGACCTATGGAGCGTTGATGGGGTGGAGGTGGACTGGTGGTGACCTATGGAGCGTTGATGGGTTGGAGGTGGACTGGTGGTGACCTCTGGAGCGTTGATGGGGTGGAAGTGGACTGGTGGTGACCTCTGGAGCGTTGATGGGGTGGAGATGGACTGGTGGTGACCTATGGAGCGTTGATGGGGTGGAGGTGGACTGGTGGTGACCTATGGAGCGTTGATGGGGTGGAGGTGGACTGGTGGTGACCTATGGAGCGTTGATGGGGTGGAGGTGGACTGGTGGTGACCTATGGAGCGTTGATGGGTTGGAGGTGGACTGGTGGTGACCTATGGAGCGTTGATGGGGTGGAGGTGGACTGGTGGTGACCTATGGAGCGTTGATGGGGTGGAGATGGACTGGTGGTGACCTATGGAGCGTTGATGGGGTGGAAGTGGACTGGTGGTGACCTCTGGAGCGTTGATGGGGTGGAGGTGGACTGGTGGTGACCTATGGAGCGTTGATGGGGTGGAGATGGACTGGTGGTGACCTATGGAGCGTTGATGGGGTGGAGGTGGACTGGTGGTGACCTATGGAGCGTTGATGGGGTGGAAGTGGACTGGTGGTGACCTATGGAGCATTGATGGGGTGGAGGTGGACTGGTGGTGACCTATGGAGCGTTGATGGGTTGGAGGTGGACTGGTGGTGACCTCTGGAGCGTTGATGGGGTGGAGGTGGACTGGTGGTGACCTATGGAGCGTTGATGGGTTGGAGGTGGACTGGTGGTGACCTCTGGAGTGTTGATGGGGTGGAGGTGGACTGGTGGTGACCTATGGAGCATTGATGGGTTGGAGGTGGACTGGTGGTGACCTATGGAGCGTTGATGGGTTGGAGGTGGACTGGTGGTGACCTATGGAGCGTTGATGGGGTGGAGATGGACTGGTGGTGACCTATGGAGCGTTGATGGGTTGGAGGTGGACTGGTGGTGACCTATGGAGCGTTGATGGGGTGGAGGTGGACTGGTGGTGACCTATGGAGCGTTGATGGGTTGGAGGTGGACTGGTGGTGACCTATGGAGCGTTGCTGGGGTGGAGGTGGACTGGTGGTGACCTATGGAGCGTTGATGGGGTGGAGGTGGACTGGTGGTGACCTATGGAGCGTTGATGGGGTGGAAGTGGACTGGTGGTGACCTATGGAGCATTGATGGGGTGGAGGTGGACTGGTAGTGACCTATGGAGCGTTGATGGGGTGGAGGTGGACTGGTGGTGACCTATGGAGCGTTGATGGGGTGGAGGTGGACTGGTGGTGACCTATGGAGCGTTGATGGGGTGGAGATGGACTGGTGGTGACCTCTGGAGCGTTGATGGGGTGGAGGTGGACTGGTGGTGACCTATGGAGCGTTGATGGGGTGGAGATGGACTGGTGGTGACCTATGGAGCGTTGATGGGGTGGAGGTGGACTGGTGGTGACCTATGGAGCGTTGATGGGGTGGAAGTGGACTGGTGGTGACCTATGGAGCATTGATGGGGTGGAGGTGGACTGGTGGTGACCTATGGAGCGTTGATGGGGTGGAAGTGGACTGGTGGTGACCTCTGGAGCGTTGATGGGGTGGAGATGGACTGGTGGTGACCTATGGAGCATTGATGGGGTGGAGGTGGACTGGTGGTGACCTATGGAGCGTTGATGGGTTGGAGGTGGACTGGTGGTGACCTCTGGAGCGTTGATGGGGTGGAAGTGGACTGGTGGTGACCTATGGAGCGTTGATGGGGTGGAGATGGACTGGTGGTGACCTATGGAGCGTTGATGGGGTGGAGGTGGACTGGTGGTGACCTATGGAGCGTTGATGGGGTGGAGGTGGACTGGTGGTGACCTATGGAGCGTTGATGGGGTGGAGGTGGACTGGTGGTGACCTATGGAGCGTTGATGGGGTGGAGATGGACTGGTGGTGACCTATGGAGCGTTGATGGGGTGGAGGTGGACTGGTGGTGACCTATGGAGCGTTGATGGGGTGGAGGTGGACTGGTGGTGACCTATGGAGCGTTGATGGGGTGGAGATGGACTGGTGGTGACCTATGGAGCGTTGATGGGGTGGAGGTGGACTGGTGGTGACCTATGGAGCGTTGATGGGGTGGAGGTGGACTGGTGGTGACCTATGGAGCGTTGATGGGGTGGAGGTGGACTGGTGGTGACCTATGGAGCGTTGATGGGGTGGAGGTGGACTGGTGGTGACCTATGGAGCGTTGATGGGTTGGAGGTGGACTGGTGGTGACCTATGGAGTGTTGATGGGGTGGAGGTGGACTGGTGGTGACCTATGGAGCGTTGGTGGGGTGGAGGTGGACTGGTGGTGACCTATGGAGCGTTGATGGGGTGGAGATGGACTGGTGGTGACCTATGGAGCGTTGATGGGGTGGAGGTGGACTGGTGGTGACCTATGGAGCGTTGATGGGTTGGAGGTGGACTGGTGGTGACCTCTGGAGCATTGATGGGGTGGAGGTGGACTGGTGGTGACCTATGGAGCGTTGATGGGGTGGAGGTGGACTGGTGGTGACCTATGGAGCGTTGATGGGGTGGAGATGGACTGGTGGTGACCTATGGAGCGTTGATGGGTTGGAGGTGGACTGGTGGTGACCTATGGAGCGTTGATGGGGTGGAGGTGGACTGGTGGTGACCTATGGAGCGTTGATGGGGTGGAGGTGGACTGGTGGTGACCTATGGAGCGTTGATGGGTTGGAGGTGGACTGGTGGTGACCTCTGGAGCGTTGATGGGGTGGAGGTGGACTGGTGGTGACCTATGGAGCGTTGATGGGGTGGAGGTGGACTGGTGGTGACCTATGGAGCGTTGATGGGGTGGAGGTGGACTGGTGGTGACCTATGGAGCGTTGATGGGATGGAGGTGGACTGGTGGTGACCTATGGAGCGTTGATGGGGTGGAGATGGACTGGTGGTGACCTATGGAGCGTTGATGGGGTGGAGGTGGACTGGTGGTGACCTATGGAGCGTTGATGGGGTGGAGGTGGACTGGTGGTGACCTATGGAGCGTTGATGGGGTGGAGATGGACTGGTGGTGACCTATGGAGCGTTGATGGGGTGGAGGTGGACTGGTGGTGACCTATGGAGCGTTGATGGGGTGGAGGTGGACTGGTGGTGACCTATGGAGCGTTGATGGGGTGGAGATGGACTGGTGGTGACCTATGGAGCGTTGATGGGGTGGAGATGGACTGGTGGTGACCTCTGGAGCGTTGATGGGGTGGAGATGGACTGGTGGTGACCTATGGAGCGTTGATGGGGTGGAGATGGACTGGTGGTGACCTATGGAGCGTTGATGGGTTGGAGGTGGACTGGTGGTGACCTATGGAGCGTTGATGGGGTGGAGGTGGACTGGTGGTGACCTATGGAGCGTTGATGGGGTGGAGATGGACTGGTGGTGACCTATGGAGCGTTGATGGGGTGGAGGTGGACTGGTGGTGACCTATGGAGCGTTGATGGGGTGGAGGTGGACTGGTGGTGACCTATGGAGCGTTGATGGGGTGGAGATGGACTGGTGGTGACCTATGGAGCGTTGATGGGGTGGAGGTGGACTGGTGGTGACCTATGGAGCGTTGATGGGGTGGAGGTGGACTGGTGGTGACCTATGGAGCGTTGATGGGGTGGAGATGGACTGGTGGTGACCTATGGAGCGTTGATGGGGTGGAGGTGGACTGGTGGTGACCTCTGGAGCATTGATGGGGTGGAGATGGACTGGTGGTGACCTCTGGAGCGTTGATGGGGTGGAGATGGACTGGTGGTGACCTATGGAGCGTTGATGGGTTGGAGGTGGACTGGTGGTGACCTATGGAGCGTTGATGGGGTGGAGGTGGACTGGTGGTGACCTATGGAGCGTTGATGGGGTGGAGGTGGACTGGTGGTGACCTATGGAGCATTGATGGTGACCTCTGGAGCATTGATGGGGTGGAGGTGGACTGGTGGTGACCTATGGAGCGTTGGTGGGGTGGAGGTGGACTTGTGGTGACCTATGGAGCGTTGATGGGTTGGAGGTGGACTGGTGGTGACCTCTGGAGCATTGATGGGGTGGAGGTGGACTGGTGGTGACCTATGGAGCGTTGGTGGGGTGGAGGTGGACTGGTGGTGACCTATGGAGCGTTGATGGGGTGGAGATGGACTGGTGGTGACCTATGGAGCGTTGATGGGGTGGAGGTGGACTGGTGGTGACCTATGGAGCGTTGATGGGGTGGAGGTGGACTGGTGGTGACCTCTGGAGCGTTGATGGGGTGGAGGTGGACTGGTGGTGACCTATGGAGCGTTGATGGGGTGGAGATGGACTGGTGGTGACCTATGGAGCGTTGATGGGGTGGAGGTGGACTGGTGGTGACCTATGGAGCGTTGATGGGGTGGAGGTGGACTGGCAGTGGCCTCTGGCCGTATGTGTCTTGTTGGACTTGTTGGTCACCATGGGGTAGTCCCGGTAGTGAGAGAGAGGGCAGCACAGTCTTAAATCAACCCAGAGATCCCTACCTGCCATGGCACTTTATAGACCTGAGACTATGCGATAATACTGTCCCCCCCCCCCCCACGCACATACACACACACACACACACTTCCCCTGGGCAAAGAGCGGGTTGGGGCGGGGTGGCCATCCCTACTCCCCGTTGCCACCAGTCACGCTTGGCAGGAAGTGAAGAGCCAGTCAGACAGGAATTAGGATGTGTCCCAAATGGCACCCTATTCCCTATATAGTGCACTATTTTTGACTACAGCCCAATATGTCCTTATCAAAAGTAGTGCACTATGTAGGGAATAGGGTTCTATTTGGCATACAAGCTTAGTGATTCAGTGGACTATTAAAGAGCGACAGCCACTGGGAGAGATTTGCAGAAGCTTATTGGGAGGAGAAGTACAACAGGATTGATTTTCCCACACATCGGCCAATTACTCCCCAGAGAGATGTCTGCCCACCCAGCCCCAACTCTCTACATTCTGGCCCCTCACCTTCATCAACCCCTACCCACCCACATACAAAAATACTACACACTGTAGTATCCCTCGATCATGTGTAGTACTTAGAATATAATTGTGTAGTACACTGTACAAAATACTATAGAAACACTACAGTCTGCAAAAACACCACTTTTTTAAAACTATAGTATTTAACTATTTAATTTGCACATACCTTGCACATTCCTCTCCCCATATCCCAATTTGTGCCACATGTGTGAGAAACCCACATGCCAAGTATAGACCATATATTGTGTTCCCTACAGGTTATAGAAAAGAGCAGAAGTTCTGAACTCTCTGTTCAGAACCAGGTCCTACCTACCGAAAGGTTATGGAAAATGTACTTTTTTTTACTATTTCTCCAGTAGATTTCCTGAACAAGAAAGCCCCCCACTTCTATGTCAAAGATAAATAAAACAAAAACACTATATTAGTAAATACTACAGTATACTACAGTCCTCAAAAACACTACAGTACACACTATAGTTTATACTACTATTTTTATTACTACAGTAATTATACTAGAGTAAACTGTAAATACTACAGTATATAATATTCACAGTAGTGTTTTTAAGGACTGTAGTATTTACTGTAGTGTTATTGAGGACTATAGTGAAGCCTGAAAAACCACTACAGTGAATATTATAGTATTCATACCATTGTAAACACTACAGTACTCGTTCTATGACTCCCTTCCCCACCTTTATTATTCAACTAAGTAACTAATTGTCCTGGGAAAGTCATGGTTGGCCCGCGGGGCACAAAGCCCCAGTTTATAATGAATGTAACAGAGGTGGGGATTACTGGAAGTTCTGGGCAGCCTGACGTGAGAGACTGTGACTGTGACAGAGAGCGTGTGTGATCTTCCTGCCTGATCCGGGGTGTGTGTGTGTGTGTGTGTGTGTGTGTGTGTGTGTGTGTGTGTGTGTGTGTGTGTGTGTGTGTGTGTGTGTGTGTGTGTGCGTGCGTGCGTGCGTGCGTGCGTGCGTGCGTGCGTGCGTGCGTGCGTGCGTGCGTGCGTGCGTGTGTGTGCGTGCGTGTGTGTGTGGAGGCTCCTCAGTTTAGAATGGTTAGGACTGTCCTCAGTGAATTTCATAAAAAATATTGAAACATTTAAAAAGTTAAGCTTGTAAATAAAACCACACAAAATATATTCACATGTCACCAAATAAATGATTAAAACACACTGTTTTGTAATGAACATCTACAGTAGCCTCAACATGGTATAGCTTCTGTCCTCCTCTGGGTACATTTACATTTACATTTAAGTCATTTAGCAGACGCTCTTATCCACAATGACTTAATTTCACGCCCTGGCCATAGAGAGGCTTTTATTATCTATTTTGGTTTGGTCAGGGTGTGATTAGGGTGGGCATTCTATGTTCCTTTTTCTATGTTTTTGTATTTCTTTGTTTTTGGCCAGGTATGGTTCTCATTCAGGAACAGCTGTCTATCGTTGTCTCTGATTGAGAACCATAAATACCATACTTGTGTTATTGACTGCACAGAAAGTGTTTTGCACAAGGCTAAAAATCTGGAGTTAAGAACTGAAACTTACAGTCACTACTATGCCAGTAATACTGTAAAATATCTAGTTGCAACTGCTCTATTAGTAATGATTATGCTCATTTCAGAGGCTTTTTGTGGGAAATAACGCAGACCTCAGGGTTTCTCGACCATTCGCGTGCTGGAGATGAGGTGATGGGGGACCGTGCCTTTACAATTAGGGACTTGCTAGAGGAACGGAATGTATGCTTTGTGTACCAGCATTTACACGCAAGCAATTCCAGTTGACAAGTGAGCAGGTCACTCGCACGCGACGCCTTGCTAATGTCCGAATTCATGTGCAACGAGCAACAAGACGTCTTAAGGTGTACAAGATTCTCTCACAAACTTTGCCTATTAGTTTGGTCCCTAAAATTGACGACATACTTAAAATGTGTGCAGCTCTTGTAAATCTGAGAGGAGAGCTTATTTCTATCAAATAGACACAATGTCTAACATCATCAACATGTCTAACAACATGCACTGATCGTTTATGTATTCCCTAAATGTTCATCACTTTATTCCTATTAATGAACTGCTTAACATTGTCAGCATTTGTAACATTATTTTATTCCAACTGTTAGCTGTATTTGTTTTAAATCATTGTTTTGTCATTGTTTTGTCAGCTCACACAACTGCCTGTACCAACATGCCTATTTAACTGCTTCTGTCCTATGAAAAATGTACTTTGTCCAATGAAAAATAAACTGGTGAGAGATCATTACACTGTGTTTGTGTAGGTACATCTCTTAATAAATTGATTATCTAATATAATAGTGTCTTGTGTATTATTTAATATATATATTTATTTAAACAGTACTTCATGAAGTAAGTGCACACACAAACTAATTGAATTGTGTATGTCCACCATATTCAATCTACTGCTCACCCCCATTTCCTTACAGAGCTCCAGGCACTTTGGGCAGAGATGTATCTTTTTTTCAGCCATATCATCAGCCAACCGAGGTAGCTTGTGTAAAAACAGTAGAACTTCTGCAGCTGTTGCACATGTGCATCTGTGTAGTCTTTATCAAATGGAATGTCCTCTTCTATGTGCTCGCTTGGTGTCCAGACGACCAGCTTGCAGCTCTGCAGGCCCAGGCACATCATGGTCACTTTTGTTTGACAGAAGGAATAAGAAAGTACATTGCCTCAAAATTCTGATTGTATAAGTTTACAATACAATGTTCAATACTTGTAATAATAATATTATAATAATCCATTTTCTTGAAAACATTTTTACCCACCAAGATTTTGATTTCACCATTTGGCTGACTCAGAAATTCTGTCAGAGACGTGGAACACTTGAATGGGCACTTGATCTCAAGGAGCTGTGTTGCATCTAGGATCCCATCTGGACTGGCTCCAAACCAAGGATCCAATCTGGGCTGGCTCCCAACCAAGGATCCAATCTGGGCTGGCTCCCAACCAAGGATCCAATCTGGGCTGGCTCCCAACCAAGGATCCAATCTGGGCTGGCTCCCAACCAAGGATCCAATCTGGGCTGGCTCCCAACCAAGGATCCAATCTGGGCTGGCTCCCAACCAAGGATCCAATCTGGGCTGGCTCCCAACCAAGGATCCAATCTGGGCTGGTTCCCAACCAAGGATCCAATCTGGGCTGGCTCCCAACCAAGGATCCAATCTGGGCTGGCTCCCAACCAAGGATCTAATCTGGGCTGGCTCCCAACCAAGGATCCAATCTGGGCTGGGTCCCAACCAAGGATCCAATCTGGGCTGGCTCCCAACCAAGGATCCAATCTGGGCTGGCTCCCAATCAAGGATGTTGAGGGTGCACCACCAAGCCTCTGTTCTCCACAACATGCCCTCTGCTCTCCAGGAATGTGATAACATTGACCTCATTTTCTTTGCCATGCTTTGTTGCTGTATTGCCAGTGAAGGTTGAGTACAAATGCTCATTTACAAATGTTTTGGGATCTGTAGCGTGTCGTTTGGGGACTTGTTTCACTGTGCTGGCTGTTAGACGCAGCTTCCTAGCATTGTGCCATAGCTGTGAAGCACTTCAGATCTGTTGAATCTGACAATTAATCTTAATGGTTGTACAGTCGTTTCAAATAAAACTGTGGAGGACCTCGGCGTTACTCTGGACCCTAATCTCTCTTTTGATGAACATATCAAGACTGTTTCGCCTCCCTACCACTGAGGAAGTACAGTTCCCGCTCAGCCCAGTCAAAACTGTTCGCTGCTCTGGCCCCCCAATGGTGGAACAAACTCCCTCCCGACGCCAGGACAGCGGAGTCAATCACCACCTTCCGGAGACACCTGAAACCCCACCTCTTCAAGGAATACCTAGGATGGGGTAAGTAATCCTTCTCACCCCCCCCCCCTAAAAAGATTTAGATGCACTATTGTAAGCGGCTGTTCCACTGGATGTCATAAGGTGTATGCACCAATTTGTAAGTCGCTCTGGATAAGAGCGTCTGCTAAATGACTTAAATGTAATGTAAATGTTTCAAGGACAGCTTTTTCCATCTACGTAACATTGCAAAAATCAGAAACTTTCTGTCCAAAAATGATGCAGAAAAATTAATCCATGCTTTTGTTACTTCTAGGTTAGACTACTGCAATGCTCTACTTTCCGGCTACCCGGATAAAGCACTAAATAAACTTCAGTTAGTGCTAAATAATCTCCACCCGGCACAGCCAGAAGAGGACTGGCCACCCCTCATAGCCTGGTTCCTCTCTAGGTTTCTTCCTAGGTTTTGGCCTTTCTTGGGAGTTTTTCCTAGCCAACGTGCTTCAACACCTGCATTGCTTGCTGTTTGTGGTTTTAGGCTGGGTTTCTGTACAGCACTTTGAGATTACAGCTAATGTACGAAGGGCTATATAAATTGATTTGATTTGATCTTGGTTTCTTCCATCAATCTAGCTGCTTGTACGGGGGACCGTAGGCCTACATTACCCTTTTTGATCTGGTTTCTTCCATCAATCTAGCTGCTTGTACGGGGGACCGTAGGCCTACATTACCCTTTTTGATCTGGTTTCTTCCATCAATCTAGCTGCTTGTACGGGGGACCGTAGGCTAACATTACCCTTTTTGATCTGGTTCCAATTTGTAAGTCGCTCTGGATAAGAGCGTCTGCTAAATGACTTAAATGTAAATGTATGTAAATGTTTCTTCCATCATTCTAGCTGCTTGTACGGGGGACCGTAGGCCTACATTACCCTTTTTGATCTGGTTTCTTCCATCAATCTAGCTGCTTGTACGGGGGACCGTAGGCTAACATTACCCTTTTTGATCTGGTTTCTTCCATCAATCTAGCTGCTTGTACAGGGGACCGTAGGCCTACATTACCCTTTTTGATCTGGTTTCTTCCATCAATCTAGCTGCTTGTACGGGGGACCGTAGGCCTACATTACCCTTTTTGATCTGGTTTCTTCCATCAATCTAGCTGCTAGGCTAACATTACCCTTTTGATCTGGTTTCTTCCATCAATCTAGCTGCTTGTACGGGGGACCGTAGGCTAACATTACCCTTTTTGATCTGGTTTCTTCCATCAATCTAGCTGCTTGTACAGGGGACCGTAGGCCTACATTACCCTTTTTGATCTGGTTTCTTCCATCAATCTAGCTGCTTTTAGGCCTACATTACCCTTTTGATCTGGTTTCTTCCATCAATCTAGCTGCTTGTACGGGGGACCGTAGGCTAACATTACCCTTTTTGATCTGGTTTCTTCCATCAATCTAGCTGCTTGTACGGGGGACCGTAGGCTAACATTACCCTTTTTGATCTGGTTTCTTCCATCAATCTAGCTGCTTGTACAGGGGACCGTAGGCCTACATTACCCTTTTTGATCTGGTTTCTTCCATCAATCTAGCTGCTTGTACGGGGGACCGTAGGCCTACATTACCCTTTTTGATCTGGTTTCTTCCATCAATCTAGCTGCTTGTACGGGGGACCGTAGGCCTACATTACCCTTTTTGATCTGGTTTCTTCCATCAATCTAGCTGCTTGTACAGGGGACCGTAGGCCTACATTACCCTTTTTGATCTGGTTTCTTTCATCAATCTAGCTGCTTGTACGGGGGACCGTAGGCTAACATTACCCTTTTTGATCTGGTTTCTTCCATCAATCTAGCTGCTTGTACAGGGGACCGTAGGTCTACATTACCCTTTTTGATCTGGTTTCTTCCATCAATCTAGCTGCTTGTACGGGGGACCGTAGGCTAACATTACCCTTTTTGATCTGGTTTCTTCCATCAATCTAGCTGCTTGTACGGGGGACCGTAGGCTAACATTACCCTTTTTGATCTTGTTTCTTCCATCAATCTAGCTGCTTGTACAGGGGACCGTAGGCCTACATTACCCTTTTTGATCTGGTTTCTTCCATCAATCTAGCTGCTTGTACGGGGGACCGTAGGCCTACATTACCCTTTTTGATCTGGTTTCTTCCATCAATCTAGCTGCTTGTACGGGGGACCGTAGGCCTACATTACCCTTTTTGATCTGGTTTCTTCCATCAATCTAGCTGCTTGTACAGGGGACCGTAGGCCTACATTACCCTTTTTGATCTGGTTTCTTTCATCAATCTAGCTGCTTGTACGGGGGACCGTAGGCTAACATTACCCTTTTTGATCTGGTTTCTTCCATCAATCTAGCTGCTTGTACAGGGGACCGTAGGTCTACATTACCCTTTTTGATCTGGTTTCTTCCATCAATCTAGCTGCTTGTACGGGGGACCGTAGGGTCTACATTACCCTTTTTGATCTGGTTTCTTCCATCAATCTAGCTGCTTGTACAGGGGACCGTAGGCCTACATTACCCTTTTTGATCTGGTTTCTTCCATCAATCTAGCAGCTTGTACGGGGGACCGTAGGTCTACATTACCCTTTTTGATCTGGTTTCTTCCATCAATCTAGCTGCTTGTACGGGGGACCGTAGGCCTACATTACCCTTTTTGATCTGGTTTCTTTCATCAATCTAGCTGCTTGTACGGGGGACCGTAGGCTAACATTACCCTTTTTGATCTGATTTCTTCCATCAATCTAGCTGCTTGTACAGGGGACCGTAGGCCTACATTACCCTTTTTGATCTGGTTTCTTCCATCAATCTAGCTGCTTGTACAGGGGACCGTAGGCCTACATTACCCTTTTTGATCTGGTTTCTTCCATCAATCTAGCTGCTTGTACGGGGGACCGTAGGCCTACATGACCCTTTTTGATCTGGTTTCTTCCATCAATCTAGCTGCTTGTACGGGGGACCGTAGGCCTACATTACCCTTTTTGATCTGGTTTCTTCCATCAATCTAGCTGCTTGTACGGGGGACCGTAGGCCTACATTACCCTTTTTGATCTGGTTTCTTCCATCAATCTAGCTGCTTGTACAGGGGACCGTAGGCCTACATTACCCTTTTTGATCTGGTTTCTTCCATCAATCTAGCTGCTTGTACGGGGGACCGTAGGCCTACATTACCCTTTTTGATCTGGTTTCTTCCATCAATCTAGCTGCTTGTACGGGGGACCGTAGGCCTACATTACCCTTTTTGATCTGGTTTCTTCCATCAATCTAGCTGCTTGTACAGGGGACCGTAGGCCTACATTACCCTTTTTGATCTGGTTTCTTCCATCAATCTAGCTGCTTGTACAGGGGACCGTAGGCTAACATTACCCTTTTTGTTCTCCGTCAGGATGTGTTCCCACATCATTACTAGTTTGGCACTTCATGAATTAATAAATTAATGAAGAAACCGTTTGTTTATCTCGAACCTGAAATTTGTATTTTTGAATATTTTATTTAACCTTTATTTTGTCAGCTCGGGGGTTTGAACTTGCAACCTTCCAGTTACTAGTCCAACGCTCTAACCACTAGGCCATCCTGCCACCCCTAATGACACCCATAATTCACATCAGGCATCATGGGACACGGGAAACTCATGGATATATATATTTTTCACTTTCACTTACTTAGCTAGCAAATTCAGCAAATTCAACAGAGGAATGCGATGTTAGCTAGCTGGCTATGACTATCCAACACTGGAACTCTTCCAAGTCAAGGTAAGCGTTTGGTTTTATTAATTTATTGCCACAGTGGCCCGCCGGTATAACTGCTAAACCGCTTACAGACTTTATACTGTACTGCTTGATTGTAGCGGGTTTACTAACAAGTTCGTTCTATTAGCTATGTTGACTATGACGTTACTTTAGCTAATATGGTGACAACGATGTAGGCTCTGTGTAGTGGTTAGGATATGAAGATTTGGTTTGGAAAGGTTTTTTAGCCTGGTCACAGACAGCCAATGTGTTGTGCAATGATGTCCACAAGCGAAGGGAAATGGTGAGAGGAGGAGAGTGCGCAGATGTGAGAAGGAATACAACGAGCTGTTTGTATGTGGCTATTCAAATTAACTGTTTGCGTGTGATTACTTTTGCAACTGTGGGACTAATGATTACTCCGCAAATCTTTCTCTTGACCTTTTTGTTACAGGGAAAATTTGAGTATCATGTAATAGCCATCACCTATCAATATTACATTGATCTGGGTGAATGGAATACCAATGACAGTCATCCAATATGCTGGAATAGAAGTAAAGCCATGTAAATTTTAAAAAATGATCGCCACTGTGTGTGTGTGTGTGTGTGTGTGTGTGTGTGTGTGTGTGTGTGTGTGTGTGTGTGTGTGTGTGTGTGTGTGTGTGTGTGTGTGTGTGTGTGTGTGTGTGTGTGTGTGTGTTTATCCTGTCTAATTTTCTTGATCTATAGTGGAATTTACTGCTGCTCAGGCTAATTTTCTTCCATTATCACATTGGGCATCTGCAACCTCTACAGCAGGGGTGTCAAAGTCAAATGGACGGAGGGCCAAATAAAAAATTTAGCTACAAGCCGAGGGCCGTACTGTTCGAATGTTCATTGAAACATTTTTAAATGACGCATATAGTCTAGTGAACCTAATTGAACCTACTGAAAACCTAACAAATATATTCCAATATGATCAGATAAATAAAGCAATATTTTCTTATGGCTCTGTCAGTAATCTTTAATTTTCAACAGACACAAAAGACAAATTTCCTTTATATAAAAATCCCCATAACATGAACATTAAATGAAAGAAACCGGTATTCAAGGCACCATCAGTAGCCTATTTTTCTATTTTAGCAAAAGTGGGCTAAATTTACTTCAAAGAAAAAAACAATAATAGCAATTTTCTATCATCCACTCAACTGAAATATTTTTAAAATATAATTGGATTGAAATACAATAAAATAAAATCTATTAATCAAAAACAACACTTTGTTTAAGGAGAAGTAACATGCAGTGAAAACAAATATTAAACTTTAACTTTTAAACTTGAACTGAGTAAAAACTCTAAATATGTGATTGCACAGTAATGTTCACTTGTTTGAGGTTGAGGGTGATACTTGGTGGTGTCCCATCTTTTCCACAAGTTCATCAATGTTCGGGGTAAGGCTCTGAGCTGAGGAAATCCTCAGAATTGAGTGGAGGTGTTCAGCAGTAAGTCGACTTCTGTGTGATGTTTTGTTCAAGTTCATCAAAGAAAACAGTTGTTCACACAGGTATGTGCTGCCAAACATAGACAACGTTTGAGCAGCCTGGATGCGCAGCTGGGGCATTAGTCGGGGGAGGAAACGGGCGATGACTCCGCAGCACCCACTGGCATATTTTGCCCTCAGTGCATCATTGCATTGGAGGTCAATCAACTCCATTTGGAGGTTTGGTGGTGAGCTTTCCATCAACAGCAAATGGGTTACCGAGCAGTTCCAACCTGCTTTTTGTGCTTCAAAGTCAGCAAATCGGCGTCTAAAGTCAGCGGCAAGCATACCTATTTTATCAGCCAACTGTGCGCTCGGGAACGCACTGGTAGAGAGCTTCTCTTTCATGGTCTGGCAGCTGGGAAAGTGGCTCAAATTTTCTTTCCGCATCTGCGTCTCCCACAGAGTCAGTTTGGTTTTAAATGCCTTCACTGTACTGTACATATCAGAGATGACACGATCCCGACCCTGCAGCTGCAAGTTCATTGCATTCAGATGACTCGTAATGTCACACAGAAAAGCCATTTCACACAGAAACATTTCGTCTCGGAGTTGTGTTGTGTCTTTCCCTTTGCTGTCCAAGAACAGACAAATCTCCTCACGAAGCTCGAAACATCTTTGAAGCACCTTTCCCTGGCTTAGCCAGGGCACCTCTGTGTGATAAGGCAAATCACCATGCTCCGTTTCTAACTCCGTCAGAAATGCCTTGAACTGGCGGTGATTCAAACCTTTGGCTCTGATAAAGTTAACTGTGCGCGTGATGATGCTCATTACATGCTCCATTTTCAAGGCTTTACCGCACAACGCTTCCTGGTGTATGATACAATGATAAGCTGTCAGCTCACCTGTCGCGTTTTACTGTGATGCTGACAACTGCTGTGCCAATAAATATTGAAATGAAGCAGCCTACTGCTCGGTGCGTCACCGTTGCATTGTGGGAAATGTAGTATTGGTGCGTGTAAAGATCTGCGGGCTGCCGGCTTGCTGCGGTCTTATCCGGTTCTAATAATAAATCAAGATCATCCCAGGGGCCGTAAAAACCTTCTGCTGGGCGGATGTTCTTCCGCGGGCCTTGACTCTGACATATGTGCTCTACAGGATCGGTGTCCCCACCGCGGGACGGTTGAGCTAACGTAGGCTAATGTGATTAGCATGAGGTTGAAAGTAAAAAGACAGATTCACAGGACATAAATACTTGTTAAGATCATTTCCTTTTGAATTTCTAGCCAAATGTAAAATGTTCCTGTTTTGATTAATTTAATGGAGTGATGTCTGCTCTATATCAAATTAGCATACCCCCTGAGTCCCTGCCCTGTTTCACACCTGGTAGTTTGGTGGATGGGACTACCAGCTCTCTGTAACCTAGAGGGCAACCAGTGGGTCCGTCTCCTCTATACCAGGTTTCTTGCAGGATGACAATGTCTGTATTACCGATTTCTTTGGTGAAGTCCGGGTTCCTGCTCTTTAGGCCAAAGGCAGATGACCTCAGGCCTCGGATATTCCAGGATGATATGGTGAAGGCTTTTGTTCCATAGAGTGTCCAATGTTGTTGGTCGTGGTTTGGCCTCAGGCCAGTAAGTGTGAGCAGAGCCTGCTGAGCATCTGGTACATGCCATTGGATTGGGTGAGTGTAAGAGTGGGGGTTGGGCCTGTTTGCCAGCTCACTACCTGGGCGTATGTGTGACTTCCATGTTGAGGTCCTCTTTGCGGGGGTGGGGTGCATGGGGTGGGCAGGATGTGGGCATGGTTGACATGGGGGATGGTGATTAGTTGGGGTGGGGATGTGGATGTGTCTGGGGTGCTGTGGCCTGGATGTAAGTCCAGGGGTGGGGTCCTGCAGATCTTGGAGGGTGACTCGATGGTCTGGGTGGGGTGCCTATTGATCTGTTGCTCCTGTGTGAAGTGTTGGGGATAAGTTTGAGAGCGATGTCCTTTAGAGTCCGGGCAAAGGTGGGCACTGCTGCCTTGTAAAGGTGGACCTGGTCATAGAGGCTGTTGAAGTCCAGGGTGGAGTGGTGGGCCAGGAAAACATTTTGTTTTGAGACAAATTCACAGGAAATACTTGCATTTACCCGCTGTATTGTGGCAGAGTGGAAGTCTTTTCGTGGCAGCAGGGTGGAGATAACAGAGAAAAATGTCCTGTGTGCTACCTATATCCCCCCACTAGAATCCCCATACTTTAATGAAGACAGCTTCTCCATCCTGGAGGGGGAAATCAATTATCTCCAGGCCCAGGGACATGTACTAGTCTGTGGCGACCTAA